>NW_028170399.1:0-140000 GCF_963971535.1 Notolepis coatsorum
ACTTCATTCTTAATTTTTTTGTAATATTAGTTGTGCAATACCGCATTTCCCCAGATGGTGGCGCCATTTCTCTATGTAAACGACCAAGAACACACTGTGTCACACTGTGTGTGATGTGCAGGAGAGGTTGTTAACAAAGATTAAGTAAGGGTTAAATACACTGGTGTGGGACTCTAATATGCAATATGTATATGCTCTTGAATGCTAAAATGTGTACAAGGCGAATTAAAGACATTTGTTTTTTGTTTTATCTTATATGTGCTTCAAATCGGTCATTCCTGTCTGAATCCATGCTGGGTCTGATCCTCTCGTTTGAAAAAGAAGGCAGGGAAAGCAAAATAAAGAATTGCTTTTGCTACAATACTCCTCGGCTCCTCGAAACGGCAAGTATTTTCTGTTTGACGACTGGTGATGAGTGACAACACAGCACACTGAGTGTGTGACTGCTTGCTTTGTTTGAGCGCGAGAAAGCCACGGCCCCAGACATCATATTTGATGACCCTGATAGGCTTCATTTATTTGCTTGATCCATTTACATTGGCCGCTTGCGTGCAGTGACACTCAGTCAGTGAGCGTTAAGTCTAGAGCTCAGGTTTGGAGGTAGATTTGTATGAGAGAGTGACGTGTGGATCACAAATGAGGGGGGAGAATAGCACGCACAAAACAATGATTTATATTTTATATATTAACGTTATTGTGCATTTTAAAAACAAACATACTTAAAATGAGTAATTATTATTATTATTATAAACACAATTTCTTCTTCTCCTTCTCTCTCCACCAGGGGGGGGGGGGGGGGGGGGGCGCCCCCCATGGACCAGCCGCCACTGACTGGGTTAGAAACTAAGAAAACACGGTTAGAAACCACGAAGCCTGGGTTAGAAACCAAGAAACCTGGGTTAGAAACCAAGAAACCTGGGTTAGAAACCAACAAACCTGGGTTAGAAACCAAGAAACCTGGGTTAGGAACGTAAGGTTATCCTATAACCCTAGTTATATGATACTGACTGAGCGTCTCGCTCTGCCTACTGAGATATAACCCATTATCTCCACGCACCTAGTGTGCTCCGGGAAACAAAACAAATGCACCCACTTGCACATGACCACGCCACTCCCATGCGTCCCCTATATTACGCCGGAAGTGGTCACGCCTCACCCTTCCCAGTTCAATTTCCATAAGCGTAAAACATCCAAGGGACCTCAGGGTGCTAAGAGCAAGACGCTCAGCCAGTATCATATAACTAGGGTTATAGGATAACCTTACGTTATATATCAACTGGCCTTGCGTCTCGCTCTGCCTTCTGAGATAAAGGGCAGAGCGGACGCGTGGCCCAGACAAATGCACCCCCTGAGGGCCTGTAAGCCCCAGCCAGGGAGGAGGGGAGTCCCGTCCACCCGCCCGTCCTAATGAAGGGGGGGAGGCAGTCAACTCCACCAAAATGTGAAAAAGGTGGGAACCAGGCAGCCCTGAACGCACAGCGCAAGCGGGACCATGTGTGACACAGCACCCCGTGGTCCACACCCACACACTCCCACTAGCCCACCTGATGGCGGGATGCAGGAGAGGTCCCGGACCTCAGGACTGGCTGGGAGACAGAACCCCCAGTCATGTCCATGAGGTAAAACCTAACAAAAGGACTCGGGGAGGACCAGGAGGCCGCAGCACAGATGTCCTCCACCGAGGCCCCCCCTAACAGGGCGGCAGAGGCCACCACACCACGAACGGAGTGCGCCCTGACGCCCCCGGGGGGAACCTGTCCAGCCAACGTGTAGCAAAGGGCAATGTCCTCGCACAACCAATGTAACAGGCGCTGCTTGGACAGAGCCTCACCTGTGCGAGGGCCACCGTAACAAACAAACAGTTGATCGGAAGCCCTGAGACCCTGCGTGCGACTAAGGTAAACCCCCAGTGCACGGACAGGACACGACAGGTGAAGGCTCGACTCCAACCCACTAGCATGAGGAGGAGGATGAAACGCCTGAATCACAATATCCCAGGAGCGACAAGAGCTCCGGATATTCTTTGGCACGAAGGCCGTATCAGGCCACAGAGTCGCCTGCTATCGGCCCGAATAGACAGGTACTCCGACCGCACAGAGAGAGCACATGGCTCACCCACGCATTTGGCGGAGGTGATGGCCCAAAAAAGGAACGCTGCTCAAGAGGCTCAAACGGGGCCCCCAACAGCCTTTCCAGAACAGTTGGAGGTCCCGACTCGGAGACAGAGAACGTTCCACAGGCTTGAGACGCCGGGCGCCAAGCAAGAACGTCCCACGAGAGGGTGGCTGAACAGTGTTCTGCCCTCAAAGCCCACATGACAAGAAGATATAGCAGCGGCATATACCTTCACTGTCGAGGCCGACCGCCCATCCAGGATAGACTGCAGAAGGACAGAACCGAGTCCAGGGGGCATGACACCGGGTCCAAGCCCCCAACCTCACACCACTCTCGAAACATACGCCACTTCCCTGCATAAGCCGCGGTAGTGGACAGAGCATGCGCATTCCGGATGGCATTAACCACAGAAGAATCCCCACCAGATTCACCCTTTCAGCAGCCAAGCCATCAGGGGCTGCCCCAGAACAGGAGGCAGAACAGAGTTCCACGTGCCTGAAAGAGGGCCCGCGGTGACCACGGAACAGGCCACGGCGGGGCCATCAAGAGCTGAATCAGGGCCGGGAACCACACAGCCGTGCCCCGGCCCGGCGCGACCAGGATCAAAGTCCTGCGCTCCTGACGTACCCGCCCCAACAGCTGAGCTATCAGGTGTATGGGGGGGAACGCGTACAGAATCCCGGGCTATCCTGCTATTCCCGACCGAATCGGCCACCGCCCGGTGGAGACGGAAGGAGCGTACTCCTCCCTGTCTGATGACATACGACGCCGAAGTCGTGCTGTCCGTCCTGATCAGAACATGCTCGCCCATCACATGATGGCCGAGCCGTACGAGGACTAGAAGCACTGCCTTCAATTCCAACACATTGAAATGTAGCGCAGACCGGGCAGCATGGTCCTTGCAAGCTGCCCCCTACTGCATCGGTCCGACACGTCCCCCCATCCCGTGAGGGAGGCGTCGGTGAAGATTGTGACGCGTGACAGCCTGCTGCCCACGGGGACCCCGCTGGTGAGGGCCCCAGGCCCCCCCAGAGGGCGAGGTCCCCCCGTACTGACATGGGAACCTTCAGCAGCTTCCACTTGACTCTCACAGGGTCTATTTTCACACTGAAAAACCCCACCTCTGTATCCTCCTCATGAAGAGGAGGCCAAGAGGGACCACAGCTTGAGCAGATGCCATAATACCGCACAGGCATATCACGGTCAGTGCCGTAACCGTCCTGCCAGGACGGAACCTCCCGAGCGCGCCGAGAACAACCACTCGCCGCCGCTCTGAGAGGGATGCCCATATACAGACGCAGCGCTAAAAAATCTAACCAATTCTGCTGCTTGTCTGCTGCTTGTCTGCTGCTTGTTGCTGCTTGTGTGCCACTTAAGTCTAACACTCTAACACAGGTGGGTCTGGTGGCTGGGTGAACAAAGGGAGGGTACTTAACTTAAGTGCTTCCCCAGGGAGGGGGTCGGGGGCTACTGCCCTCAGACCCCCAAGATAATTTGTATATGGGCAGTCTGACTTGGGGTACTGCCCATATATTAGTGTTGCAATGCATGATAAGTAAACAGTGAAAAAAGCTAAGAAATCCGATGGGGCTGGGACATTTGGGACAAATAAAAATTTAAGATGAAAATCTCCCCAAGCTGTGGGAGGAAGTGGAGGTGTGAAATCTGGCCCGGTCGAGAACAATACGAGTCACACAATCAGTTTGGATTGGAGTGGTGGAGGAGTGGTAAAGGCGCAGGAGAGGTTTGAGTTTTGAGCGCTGTATCTGTAGACCTTGAGCTTAGAAATAAGCCCAATCACTCCACCCGTTGACTGGGAAGAGGAGTGCTCTTGTTCCAGTCTACAGCAAAACCCAGACTGGTGAGGAATGCCACCGCCTGCCTGGTATGAGACCTGGCGATCTTCTCTGACCGTCCGAGGACCAGAACGTCATCCAGGGTAGAATAAAATTCATATCCCCTGACGACGCAGAGGCCCCAGCGCGGTCTCCACGCACTTGGTGAAGATGCGAGGAGCCAGAGAGTAGCCGAACGGCACCCTCTGGTACTCGTACGCTAAGCCCTGAAAAAGGAAGCGTAGGTATGTCTTAGGAGGGAAGATCAGGATGTGAATACGCATCCTTCAGGTCTATGGAGGTGAACCAGTCCCCCACCTGACAGTGCTTAACAGGTGGGTGACGGTCAACATTCTGAACCTTCCATGGGACAGGTCTAGTATGGGTCTGACACCCCCCCCCCCCCCGATTTCTCGGGCACCAGAGAATATCGGGAGGAAACACCGCTCATCGCGTCCTCCCTTGGGACCACGACGGCGGCCTGTTTCGCCGCCAGAGAACTAATCTCCTCGGCCAGGGCTGTCACTGCCGCGGACTCTGATAATAGAGTCTGTACCAAACCCAAAAACGGAGGCGGGGGTGTGTAAACTGTAACACAAGCGCCGCCCTCAGCGTTCTCTCCATCCACACCGACATATGGCTACTACTGCAGCCATACGTGGTAAAAATTCCAAAGCGCCCCCGCCGCCAACTGCCGCTGGTCCGCTAGGAATCGTAGACAGGTGGCCCGGTCCCTCCCGCTGTGCGTTGTCAAACCTGGTCTCGCCAACCGCACGAGCAGGGTGTCTCGTGGAGCCGGGATATCGCACCCTGACTCTACCAACGAGGCAATCGCACCCAAGGGGGGGACCCCGACAGAAGGTGCGATCTGATACGGGGGGAGCGGCCATCACCCCTGGTGACATAGGCTCCCCCGCTGAGCATCTTCCCGGCTTAGCTTGCTGAGGATAGCCTGCTCTGCAGCTGGACATGCATGGTGTGTGGTCTTCACACTGCCCGATAGGGTGGGTCTCTACACACCGTAGCCCTGTAGTGATATTACTACCATCCAAATTACGCGTGCCTGCTGACCACCACGGGATCGGAAGTCCAGATGGGGGAGGCACTAACGTAATACCTGGCCTGGCGAGGGCGGGGCTGGGGGGAACCCACGCTGCGATCTCCTGGGCCTAGAGTTCCCCCTCTGACAATTTTTTTTAGATACAGGGAACCCTGCTCCGTCGACAGATACAACACCAGGTTCACCAAACACAGACGCAGGACGTGTGGTGTGGGAGCCGCTTGACAGCACAGCATTCTCATAGACAGACCCAGACCTAGCTAGCAACTGGGTGTCAGCCCCTGTATCCATGAGAAGTGAAATGTGGGGCCGCTTGCGCTTCACTGGAAGAACGCGGCCCGCAGCCAAAGGGGACAAATCAGAGTAACAGGGGGGAGTAATCGGAGAGCGTGCTAGACACAGCTAGATGGCAACGTTTTTTTAGGGAGTGCCCATCTAACATAGCCGATCCCTCGGGCGGCCGAGGCTGTCGGCGTTGTGATCACCTGTTTTCTTTGTGTCCAGGGTATCTCAGGCGGGGTAAACATGGCCGCTGACCGGGGGCCTTGCCGCAGCCGCTGGCGAGGCCGTGCTCTCACCTCTGGCTGCGCGGTGTGGCCTGGAATATTAAAGGCAACCAACTTGTGTTCAGCTTTTCTCTGATTGGCCACGACCCCACGCCGCTAGCCCGCCCCCTTTTGCCGCGAGCGCGGCAGGAACCTTCAAGTTCCCTGGTGCAAAATAAATCTGGTAGTTGGTTTATGACGTTAATTAATAATAAACACTGTTAGGACTCTTAATAATAAACACTGTTAGGACTATCTGACTCTTAATAATAAACACTGTTAGGACTATCTGACTCTTACTAATAAACACTGTTAGGACTATCTCGATTCACGCGTCACTACTGCAGTGGCGTCCTTTCACTAAAAGGCAAGGTGTAACTGAGGGGTACAATTCCCTGACTGTATTGATAAGTATGGTATCATTAAACCACTACCGCTTTATGTACTTTAATTACTGGCCATACAGTACACGATATATGAATATGATGAACACTTCCCACAATGAAATCGGTTCCAGTCAAAGGTATTAATCAAGTATTTAATGGAGCAAAAGGTACATAGGATACTTTACATTATTCTTTGAATGCACTTGTAAGGCAAAGGAGTATGCGTAGGCAAATCAATAACGAATGTCCATTCTCTGGTTACGCAGGAGGTAATTATACAACCTGAATCTTAGGGAATTATATCTATGGTACACTAGTAATAGCGGGAGATACTGGAAAGGGTTCCCACTGGTTGTAAGCCAGCAAGGGGGTAGAAGATCTGTCGGTAGTAGGACGTCTGGTCAACGATGACTAGGGAGACTTCAGGTACAGAAGCCGGTCCACAGACGAATACAGCTTGGTTCTCTTGTAGACTGTAGCTCTACAGTGAAGAAAGCTAGGCGGCCTCAGGCTCTCTGAGCGCCGACTCGACTTGACTCCTCTCGGGGTAAATCCAACACGTGCAGGCGTCGGCGATTATCCGCTCCATAAATCACAGTACCAAAGCAAATATATTCCAGCCGCAAAGGGCTATGTAGTCGTCGGGTAGATTAATCCAGTGTACATGTCCATACGGTTCTCGCCTAGGTCTCATCGGGCGAAAGCGCCATGCGGTCGGCTCAGCCTGGATAAGAACTCTAGCTAATACGAGAAAGCGTTGGAGATGCTGGTCACTATAGAATTCTAACCGCACGATACACTATACACAAATAGACTATTAAAGACTCAATAGAAATATGTCGCACTCGACGGTATAGCGCCAAACTCTGACAATTCAGTTACTAATTCGCACGCGGTCTCGATGCTCTATTCTGAGGCCAAACAGGCCATACTTCACCGCATGTTGTATCGTGGGTGAGGCTTCAACTTATCGGTAACATACTAAATGCACGAAGGGTACGGAAGTAAGGGGCTAAGGGGCTTTTACATTCACCTGCGCCGTATTTATACGCACAGTGAACAAATAGTGCCACTCTCATTTCTGTCGCCGTATCCCTGGGCAGGGCCGGGGCAAGTACAGACATGTCGTGTCAGTGACTTTGAACTTGGCTCCGGGGGCCGGTCCCTGGCGCCGGTGGACCTCTGTCCAATAGGAGAATGAAATATTATGGGCTGGACTAAAGGGATATTCCGTGTATATGTACAAGGAATATACAAGGGATATCAAACGATATACAAATACTATGCAATATATATCAATAAATAAATATATATATTCGGTTTAATCTGATCCTTTGTAACAGCCGCCCCCTAATTAGTCCCACCTAATTAGCTAAACAGAGACAGATTAACCGCACTGTCCACTACTCAATGTCTGCTGTGAGGGTCAGTCAGTTCACAAAGTCATGGGGTCATGGTCGTCATCGATAGTATCGGGGAGCCTTGGCAGTTCTATTAGCCTCGCCACGGGTCGGGTGTAGGTCCGCCCTTGGACGAGCACTTCAGCTGCTCGGACCTTTCCGTCGGCACCGGTGATCACTTTGCTTACGCGGCCAGCCGGCCACATAGCTCGGGGTAGTGACTGGTTGATAATCATGACTGTTCCTTCTGTCAAATTGTCTCTCTCTTTTACCCATTTCTGGCGGGTCTGTAGAGACGGTAGGTAGTGGAGTAGGAAGCTGTTCCAAAACTTGTCAGCCAATACTTGACTGTACCTCCACATTCTTCTGCCGTTCGCTTCTTCAGGCCTGTACATTGTCTGGGGTAGCGCGGGGTCCAGCCGCCCCATCAAGAGTGTGTTAGGGGTGACTGGGTTGACATCTGCTACATCACTTGAGACGTAACCGAGGGGCTTTGAGTTCAATACTCCCTCGATCTCCGTGAGGACTGTCATTAGGACTTCTTCCGCCACGGTCTGGGCCCCAAGCACGCCGTACAGAGCTGTCTTTATTGAACGTACTTCTCGTTCCCAAGTTCCACCGAAGTGAGGTGCGTTCGGGGGATTAAACTGGAAGTCAATCTGGGATGGAGCGAGGTGGGTCTTAAGTTCTGGGCCCATAGCTTGGAAGCTCTCTCTCAGCTCTCTTTCTCCGCCTTTGAAGTTTGTCCCGTGATCAGACAACAATATAGACGGTTTGCCTTTCCGCGATGTGAATCTTCGGAAGGCCATAAGGAATGAGTCTGTGCTCATGGTTGGAAGGAGTTCTATATGTATCGCTCGGGTGGTCATGCATTTGAATACAATACCCCACCGCTTCTCGGTTCCTCTTCCTTTCTTTATATACAGCGGGCCGAAACAGTCCATACCGGTGGAGTGAAAAGGCTTGTCGCCGAGTCGGAGGCGTCAGGGAGGTAGGTCAGCCATCCGGGGTATACTGGGCTGCGCTCGCCACTTACGACAGTCTAGACAGGTTCGCTGGAGGCGCCGCACTGCTTCTCTCCCTTGCAGTATCCAATAACGACGTCTGATCTCCGCGAAGACTCTCTCTGCCCCTGCGTGGTGCACATCCTCGTCGTATTTCTTTATGATCAGCTCTGTGACCTTGTGTCGGCTGTTTAAGACTATCGGGTACTTGACGTCATCCGGTAAGTCTGGGGCTCTCCGCAGACGACCACCCACTCTGATGAGACTATGGGCGTCGCTCTCGGGTGCTAGGTGGAGCAGTCTGCTGTCTGATGGGACGGGCTTTGCTCCCTGTAGACAGTCTAGCTCATCGGGGAACGAGTCTCTCTGGGCTCGTTGTAGTAGAAGAAGTTCTGCTTCTTCGTAGTCAGCTGCTGAAATGTCAGTAGTGGGCTGAACCTCTGGGTGGTGCCACAGAAATGTCTTTAGCTGCGCACTCTCTAGGGTGAGGCAATCGTCTATGTCGGGGTCTGTGGAGACGAGTGTGTTCAATCCACAGAACACAGATTTCTTGTTTTCGGCCTCCTCTTTACTCGCCTCCCGTGGGGTGGGTGTAGGCCACTCTTCTTCCGGGAGCTTGAGAAACTCTGGTCCGTCACTGTATGGGTTGTGACGGGTGAGGTCATCCAGGGACATTCCCCGGGTGATGACGTCAGCTGGGTTGTGTTTTGTGTCCACATACCTCCAGCTTGCTACTTCTGTTAAATCTTGAATCTCTGTGACTCTGACCCCCACGTAGACCTTGTATCTGCACGAATCAGACCGGATCCATGTTAGTACTGTCGTGGAGTCTGACCACAAGATTGTTCTTTGCACCGGAATGGTGAGTTCACGTTGGATTAACGTGGCGAGGTGCGCTCCTGCTAGGGCTGCGCAGAGCTCTAGACGCGGGATAGATTGTTGCTTTCGTGGGGCTATTCTTGAGCGAGCCAGGATGAAAGCAGTATGTATTTCTCCTCCCTCCTCTCGGGCACGCAAGTAGGCCACCGAGCCGTAGGCTACTTCGGAGGCGTCGCTGAAGACGTGCAGGTCCATCTGGCACGTCTCCGGCCTCACTGTGGGTGGGAAGTAGCTGCGGTGTATGTTAACACCTGGGAGTGAGCTGAGTTCCGTCTCCCACTCTCTCCATGTGGATGCAAGGTGTTCGGGTATGGGGTCGTCCCAGCCCTGGTCCTTGTCCCATAACGCTCTTACAATCATCTTTGCCCTGGTGGTGTAAGGTAGAATACATCCCAACGGGTCATATTGTCTGAGAGTGTTCTGTATACACTCCGTCTGGTGGTCGGTAGTGCAGTCGACCTTCCCTGCTCCTTGGTCAGGGGTGTGTGTTTATAATGGAGCGAGTCTGTTTTGAAGCGCCAGACTAGTCCTAATGTCATTTCTTGGGCTTCTCCTGGGATGGTCGCCATCCAGGTCTCGCTGCTTGCTGCCTTGTCCTCGGGGGAGAGGCTGCGCAATACTTGCGGGTCGCTGCTGGCCCACTGCCTGAGATCAAAGCCGCCTTTGATCAGGGAGGCGCGGAGATTGAGTAGAAGGGCCTCGGCTTCTTCTGGCGTCGAGACGCTTTGCAGACAGTTGTCCACGTAGAAACTATTTTCTACACTTTTTCGGACCTCTTCATCAGCTGCTGGGTCCTCTGCGACGTGTTTTTGCACTTCCGAAAGGGAGGACTTCCCATTGATAGATGACTGGTTGCTCATCCCCGATCCTCTCTCTCCATAGGAACCGCAGCAGGGGCTTGTCCTCCTCCACTAGTCTCACCTGCAGGAACATCCCTTTGATGTCGCCGCTGATGGCCACCTTGTCCTGGCGGAAACGTAGTAACACGCCTAGTAGGGAGGGGCCGAGTGTTGGGCCGGGCAAGAGCTCTTTATTCAGATTTTGTGATCCGATCTGGTAGCTGCAGTTGAACACAATACGATCCTTGCCGTTGTGGTGGACTTTGTGGTGCGGCACGTACCATGATTCGGTCGTCTGATCGGCCTCTTTAATGTAAATTTTCTTTATGTGTCCCGCTGTGATTAGCTTGTTAATCTCAGCGCGGTACACAGTCTCTTGAGCGGGGTCTCTGGCTAGGCGCCGCTCTGTGTTCAATAGATACCGCTCCGTCGCTTCTTTTGGGGCGTGGAAGGTGGGCATACCCTCTCGCCTCAAGAGTGGAGTTGCGTATCTCATCACTCCGTTGACTTTGACTCTCTTTGTCCCTTGCTCGAGGAGTGCTATGGCGTAAATGTCTTCCTTGGAACGAATGTCTTTCTTTTCGTTCTTAAAGGGCATTGTCTCTAGTGTCCATAGCCTCTCGACATGCTGTAGGAGGGTGGTGTCTTCTTCTGTCACTCTGGAGTGGAGGCAGCTAGTGGCTGCTGTTCGGTTAAGAGACTTAGCGAGGGGGCCTTGTAATGTCTATCCTAGGCGGGTCTCGACTGCTGCAGGACAGCCTCTGGGCCCTGTGTGGACCCGGTCTATCGGGACTATGAGGTCTGCATGGTCGGAGCCTATCAGCAGGGTCGGGGGGGCACCGTCTATGAGCGGGATAGGTAGTTGACGCAGGTGCACATATTTATCCATCAGCTTGGCGATGGGGTAGGTGTACTGCGACAGGCCTATTTCTTGGCTGGTGAAAGCATTAGTAATCCTATACCGTCTCTCTGGCTGCCCGCTTGCTGCGATAGTGAAGGAGACATTCTCGCCCTTTATCGTCTTTAGATCTCTTCTTATTGTCCGAATCGTCATCTGGTTTTCGCTCCCCCGCAGCCCCAGCTGGGCCGCAGCGGATGCGAGGAGAAGGGTCTTCTCTGACCCGTCGTCAAGGACGGCGTAAGTGTCCATGACCTTGTCTTGGTAACTCAGTGTTACGCGGACCACCTTTAAGAGCACTCGGGCGCCCCCGCTGCTGGCGGGGTCAATGTACATAACACTTGCCTTTGTGCTGCTTGAGGGTGCGGGCTTTCTTCTGTTACTGTCGTGTAGGACATCTAGGTGGGCTCCGTCACACCGACTACACCTCTTCTTTAAGCGGCACTCGGTGATGCCGTAGATGGCTGGCACATCGGTGAGCGTTGGAAGAGAGGCCTCCTAGGCGAGTCTCCTCTTACGCTTCTCGGTGGGCTGGTACCGGCAGGGTACCATGGCCCGCGTATCCAGGTGCTATTCCTCGGGACTGGTCGTGCGTCAATCTCACCCGTGAATTGAGTCGGGGGTCTGTAGCGCAGAGCCGCGGGGGTAGAGCCTGGGCTGTACTGGACCTCCTGGTCCTGTGGAGTACTGTGCTGCTGTCGGGCTTGACTCTCCTCCTCTCCCTCTTCTTCTTCCTCTGTCAGGTCCTCTAGATCCTGTAGTCGTCTATTTAGCCTCTCCGCGGTGTATACCGTTCCTTCCTTGTAGCTGGGTCTCACTGGGACCGGTCGGGGAAGGAGTTCGGAGGGGGGTATAGGCTCTCTCTGGTGGTCGGGCTCAGGGTCGCTTGATCGGTTAGGGGAGGGTGCCCTTGACCCGTGTCTTGACGAGGCCCTGGAACCCCGTGCGGAGGGAGGGGGTGTTGCCCTGGCGATCAGCTGCTCCATTAGCTGCGCTTGTAATCGGTCGCGCTCAGCTTCGCGCTTGGTGAGAGCGATGTCGCGCTCTGCTTCTCTTTGGGCACCGGCAGCGGCGCGCTGGGCTTCGGCGGCGGCGCGCTGGGCTTCGGCGTGGTCTCTTACCATATTCTCTTCCGTCTGAAGGCGTCTAATCTCTAGACGTATACGATCTTCGTCGCTCCGTTGCTGCGCTTGGAGGCGTTCTCTTTCCATGGAAGAATGTTCGCGCTCACTAAGCGTCTGTGCTTGGAGTCGATCGCGCTCTGTTGAGGCTGCTAGGCTGGCGAGGAACGCCTGTGCCAGCATCTTGTCCGCCTCGCTGGGGGAAGACGCTGGTTGAGGTGATCCGCTCCTGGCAGTACTCGTTGGAGATGCGTTCTCCTGCGGGGAGTCCTGGAGCTCTATCTCCTGGGCGCTCTCCTCTTCTTGTACCGGGCAGAGTTCCATCTCTGGAGGGTTGTCTTTCTCCTGGAGCTCTCCGGGGACTACTTCTTCGGTCTTGGCAGGGGGTAAAGTCGTGTCAGTTCCCTCCTGGTCCCTACCGTGAGCTTGGTCAGTTACATTAGAACCCACTAGGGCCTCTGTTGGCGGGGTAGCCTGGTTGATAGGGTCGGACATAATTTTACTTTCTACTTTTTCTGCGTTTACCGTCTGTAGAAGGCTAGGTAGTATACTGGCAACGTAATCCTCTAAGTACTGAGGTGTCTGCCGTCTACGCTGCGGGCGATCTACTTTAGGAGAACCATTTTGTGGAGTGTTCATCATAGGCCATGTCAATATTAATACCACTATATTAATATTACACTAGTTACTATCCGGCTCGAAGGACCAATTGTAACTGAGGGGTACAATTCCCTGACTGTATTGATAAGTATGGTATCATTAAACCACTACCGCTTTATGTACTTTAATTACTGGCCATACAGTACACGATATATGAATATGATGAACACTTCCCACAATGAAATTGGTTCCAGTCAAAGGTATTAATCAAGTATTTAATGGAGCAAAAGGTACATAGGATACTTTACATTATTATTTGAATGCACTTGTAAGGCAAAGGAGTATGCGTAGGCAAATCAATAACGAATGTCCATTCTCTGGTTACGCAGGAGGTAATTATACAACCTGAATCTTAGGGAATTATATCTATGGTACACTAGTAATAGCGGGAGATACTGGAAAGGGTTCCCACTGGTTGTAAGCCAGCAAGGGGGTAGAAGATCTGTCGGTAGTAGGACGTCTGGTCAACGATGACTAGGGAGACTTCAGGTACAGAAGCCGGTGCAGTAGTCTCTTGATCCACAGACGAATACAGCTTGGTTCTCTTGTAGACTGTAGCTCTACAGTGAAGAAAGCTAGGCGGCCTCAGGCTCTCTGAGCGCCGACTCGACTTGACTCCTCTCGGGGTAAATCCAACACGTGCAGGCGTCGGCGATTATCCGCTCCATAAATCACAGTACCAAAGCAAATATATTCCAGCCGCAAAGGGCTATGTAGTCGTCGGGTAGATTAATCCAGTGTACATGTCCATACGGTTCTCGCCTAGGTCTCCTCGGGCGAAAGCGCCATGCGGTCGGCTCAGCCTGGATAAGAACTCTAGCTAATACGAGAAAGCGTTGGAGATGCTGGTCACTATAGAATTCTAACCGCACGATACACTATACACAAATAGACTATTAAAGACTCAATAGAAATATGTCGCACTCGACGGTATAGCGCCAAACTCTGACAATTCAGTTACTAATTCGCACGCGGTCTCGATGCTCTATTCTGAGGCCAAACAGGCCATACTTCACCGCACGTTGTATCGTGGGTGAGGCTTCAACTTATCGGTAACATACTAAATGCACGAAGGGTACGGAGGTAAGGGGCTAAGGGGCTTTTACATTCACCTGCGCCGTATTTATACGCACGGTGAACAAATAGTGCCACTCTCATTTCTGTCGCCGTATCCCTGGGCAGGGCCGGGGCAAGTACAGACATGTCGTGTCGGTGACTTTGAACTTGGCTCCGGGGGCCGGTCCCTGGCGCCGGTGGACCTCTGTCCAATAGGAGAATGAAATATTATGGGCTGGACTAAAGGGATATTCCGTGTATATGTACAAGGAATATACAAGGGATATCAAACGATATACAAATACTATGCAATATATATCAATAAATAAATATATATATTCCGTTTAATCTGATCCTTTGTAACACAAGGTATGGCAAGGAGGGGGGGGTGAAGGGGGGGTTCCCCCCCCCCCCTTGGTGGATTTTTTTTGTCAAATCAGTTGTGCAATAGTCACTTTTGGTGAGTTGTTTCTATACAATTCAGTTATATGACATTTAGGTATGACACAGGACTACACAAGCATTTTTAGTATAGAAATGTGTCAACAGACTAAAGCAGGGAACCACAATATTTTGCAAACGAATTATGCAGAATGTAATATCATAACTGTCTATTACTTTTCTTGCAATTGAGCCCATTTTCCTTAGGTACGGTTTTGAGGTGTGTGTTCAACAGAATGTAGTATCAAAAACACATTCACAAAAAGTATGGGTTACTGAATGCTGAACTGCACTATTATAATCACTAAGCCAGACCTTACCTGTGTCCCTGTATCACTTGTCTCTGCTGCCCTTTGATAAAAAAAACGTCCCTATGTCCATTTTCCTTTTTTTTGGGCATATTTCAGTTAGTCACAGCAAAAGTCACCTAGTAAAAGTGAGATAATTGACAATATCAAAACATGCTAGGGCTGTACCGAATAGTTCGAAGCTTCGTTCATAATGTTGACATTCGAATTCTAAATCAACATAAAAAATTGTAAAAAAAAAAGTTTTTTTTTTTTTTTTTTTTTTACATTTTTATGCGAGTGCCATACCTTGCCATACCAAATGGACGCCCCTGCACTACTGTAACTAGAAACTCTGGGTGTCACTGTACATCAGTGTGGAACTGTACGCTGTAACGTTATATGTTATTTCGCGTTTTTAACGTCATAAACCAACTATTAAGATTACGATTTGTTTATTAAGGACAATGCAAATTAATGAACATCATTTACATGTGTATGCATAACATCACAGCATGATAAGGACGTAAATATGCCGGGAATAGCACAGGGCTAATTTCCACCCGTAGTCCTAACATAAAACAAACACAAAACGGACCATACAACGTTCATTCATAAAAACTGACATCACTGACATGACCACACTAACATGACATTCAGTCAGTACAACATCACTAACATCCCTAATGAGTGCATATTTGGCTGTCTAACAGCCATTTCCTGAGTTGGCCCTTACAGGATAACTCCACTTTTTTTTTAAATTAGCTTATTTAACATCTTCCCTGGAGTTAGACAAGAAGATGCATACCTTTTTTGTCTCTGTGCGTGCTTTTTAGCTTTGGGAATAGACGCTCCGTTAGCATAGCTTAGCTTCATCACTGGAAGTGAGGCAGGACAGTAGCCTTACAGTGCCTTACAGTGTATTGCAAGGTCTGACATTGACCAAACTTGATATGCATGACCTTGGTGGGCTCTAGGTCAACTCCTGAAAAGGGGGTCAATGTCAGACCTTGCAATCAAAAGTTAGGGGCGCACTGAAATTATGGCAAGGGTTATTAGCCCCCTAACTTTTGATTGCAAAGTCTGACATTGACCCCCTTTTCAGGAGTTGACCTAGAGCCCACCAAGGTCATGCATATCAAGTTTGGTCAATGTCAGACCTTGCAATACACTGTAAGGCACTGTAAGGCTACTGTCCTGCCTCACTTCCAGTGATGAAGCTAAGCTATGCTAACGGAGCGTCTATTCCCAAAGCTAAAATGCACGCACAGAGACAAAAAAGGTATGCATCTTCTTGTCTAACTCCAGGGAAGATGTTAAATAAGCGAATTTAAAAAAAAAGTGGAGTTATCCTTTAAAGGTGGACAGGGTGGGACATTCCCTTAAGGGGACCGGAAGGCTGTTCCATGTTCCACTTCCCTTTATCGATAGACAATTTTTGCTGAAGGCGGTCTTTCTAAAATGGACCTCACAATCCCCTCTGGTGTTTGATCTAGTGGCTAATCCAGTGTTCCTTTTCTCGTGGATAAACTCCTTGAGAGGGGGAGGGGCTAATCTGTGCAGGCATTTATATACAAAGCAGGAACTTTTATAACGTCTGAGGTTTTCAAAATTTAAAATTTGATGCTTATCCAGGATTTTACAGTGGTGGTATGAGTACTGTTTCCTGTCATATACCTTCAATGCTCTGTTGTAGAGTTGTTCTATGGGTTTCATGGCTGTGGCCCCAGTAAATGACCAGTTTAGAAGGCAATATTCAATGTGAGAGAAGACCATACAGTGTAGGTATGTCTTTGCGGCTTCAAGTGTTAGGGAGGGCCGTATTTGTTTGAAGTTGGAAATGTTGAAGTTGATGGTGTTCCTCACTTTCTTTATGTGTTTCTTAAAGGTCAGGTTTGAGTCCAAGATGACCCCAAGGAATTTGAAGTGGGAAACAAGTTCTAGTTCTTCCTTCCTTCCTACCAGATTCACTCGTCACTGTACATCAGTGGAGGCTGCTGAAGCGCCAGCGGGGCGATGCAGTGGTTTGTCCCCGGCTTCCGTGCGCCGCCGCCGGCTTGACTCGGTCCAGCTCCAGCAGCAGCGGCCGTGCTCCGTTGTAGAAGCCCTTCAATGACAGAGCTCTCATATTTTGCGAATGCATAAACTATATCTTAAATTATGGCTATGTGTCTAATATGGCTGTCGCTTATCAATGACTTCGCGACAGCCATATTAGACATAATTTAAGATATAGTTTATGCATTCGCAAATATGAGACCTCTGTTCAATGAACGAATGCGTTCATATTTTGGGGCGAACTAAACGTACTGTATTTACACTAAATTAACGTAATTGAGAACGCGTTCATTCTCAGCGCTGTATAACGCCATTCAAAAGTGCGTTCATTCTCAGCACTCTATTATAACGGCGTTCAAAGGTGTGCCAGATTTCATAGGCCTTTCAGCCGAAAACCCAGTTAAAACACACCGTAAACAGGCTTCAAAATAATGCGGAAAACCACCCAATCTGGCAACGCGCCTGTCACCCCCTGGCTACGTCATCAGACTCCTCACAACAAACAGTGGAACCGCGGAATTGGCGAGCATTAGTATCATGGACGAAGCCGAGAGCTGCAGCAGCACTCGCTCAGAGTCAGACTCTATACCTCTACGACGTCGGCGTATGAGCATTTAAATAACGTTAAAGTCAGTACTGAAAAAATCAAACATTTGTCTGTAAACTTTGTCCACCCGGTTTGAAGAAGCAAGTCCGTACATCGACGTCATCGACAGCAAACCTTAAACGGCACATTGAGAATAAGCAAAAGTCCTGTTTTTGTTTTCATAATAAAGACAATTCAAGCAAAGTTTTTCCTTTTGGAAAATATACTGTAACGATGAAAGTTGCAGCTGCTACTAGTGTGGACTGAATGGGCGGCAGCAAAGCGTTATGGAAATGCCAGTATTCCGATTGCTGTCTGTGGTTCAATAATTTTTACAAATAATAGCTTGCAGCAACGTATTCAAAAAATAACTATAAACTATAAATTAGTTCATTTTTGAAACTATGAACTTTAGTTCAACATTTTGAATTATGAACTATGAACTGAACTAGTTCATTTAAAAAATTGTGAACTGTGAACTGAACTAGTTCATGTAGAAAGTGAACTTTCCCAACACTGGCGGCTGGGTCAAAAGCTGAAGAACCTCAAAACCTCGCTCAATGGTTTTGACGTCGGCTGGCCCTAAGGCCCCATCACCCGACACCATTTTTGACAGAAAAGCAGCCAATTAAGCAATGTTGTCAGTTGCTGCTAAATTCTGTACCGCAGCGGTATAAGCTTCATCAGCCCACCAAACACCTGCCGGGCCGACTCGCCTCATGGCGTCGGCCGGGCGGGACACCGTTTCACCATGTCAGGGCAAAGGACTGATGCCACCTGCTTCACCAGTGGTGGCTGCTGACCAAATTCTACTACTAGTGAAGCACTGCTCCACTAGTAGGCATGTAACAACCTCCACTGCGGTGTGCACCCGTGAAAGGATAAATGAATGAATGAACGAAAACTCTATTAACATATTGCAGAATGGGCTAGCCCAATACACACAATTGTTAAGGGGATGCAGACCAGAGAAAACGTTAGTCCTGCCTACATCAGGGTCCCCCATTTTCAATTCATAGATTCACAAAAAACACACCTGCCCTGAGCCCTGTCGTCAGCCCATCCGTTGGCGCTGCTGATAACAAATGCGCATGTTGATGAATTTATGACTGTGTGCCATTATTACTACCAAATGTAATAATTATGAAAGCCCCTTGAATATTGAATATTGCTATAATGAAGAGCACTGCTCTGTTGTAATCCAAAATTGCACTATTTTATCACTGTTCTATGTTAAATACCCTGTTGTATGTCTGTTCCATTTTATACTATTTTTAAACCGAATCATTTTATTACTGAATGAAACTGTAAACAGAGAACCTATTGGGATACTAGGTCCTAATGTGAAACACTGTGATTTACCTTACCTTGCTCATGCTCGCTTATGCCTATATTTTTACTGTTGTGAAGCACTTTGAACCGCAACTTCTGCATGAAAAGTGCTATACAAATAAAGTATTATTATTATTATTATTATTATCCACCAATGTAAAGGGTAAATAAGCCTCCGCTAAACCCCCAACATTAGACACCGATTGATCGTCAGCATGAATGGTTAAGAGGAGGGAAGACAGTAAAGACAGCCCCGGCGGGGTACATGGGAAACGGCACCCCAACATTGTAGCATTAGCATTAGCTGCACGCTAGGATATTTGGAAAAACATCCAAAAGTAAGTCATGAAGACCACGTTTATTAAAATATCCCGCCCCCCCGCGCCAATACATCACCCGGCTGTCTCACGAGACAACGAGCAGTATTACATATACCAATGCCTGCTAGTGCAGGCCCTACCTGGGCGCGACACGGCTCGACTGCCAGCCGTCGCGCGAAGTCCCTCTGTCTGCTGTCATGCGACGAGGAAATAGCAGGATAGGGCCGTCGTGCTGTCAGGACGTGCCGAGAAGGTTCCGGGGGCTGGCGAACTTCTGGCGAATTCCCAACATTGTGTAATGTCTCCTTCTGCTTCATAACAATCTCCAGGTCTGAAGTGCATCTAGCTGCTTCCGCGTTGGAAATTAATAAGGAAGGGTGAGGCGTGACCATTTCCGGCTTAATATAGGGGACGCATGGGAGTGGCGTGGTCACGTGCAAGTGGGTGCATTTGTTTTGTTCCCCGGAGCACACTAGGTGCTAGAGATGATGGGTTATCTCAGAAGGCAGAGCAAGACGCGAGGCCAGTTGTTAGAAACCAAGACGCCTGGGTTAGAAACCAAGAAGCCTGGGTTAGAAACCAAGACGCCTGGGTTAGAAACCAAGAAGCCTGGGTTAGAAACCAAGAAGCCTGGGTTAGAAACCAAGAAGCGTGGGTTAGAAACCAAGAAGCCCGGGTTAGAAACCAAGAAGCCTGGGTTAGAAACCAAAAAGCCTGGGTTAGAAACCAAGAAGCCTGGGTTAGAAACCAAGAAGCCTGGGATAGAAACCAAGAAGCCTGGGTTAGAAACCAAGCTGGCCCTAAACCAAAAGCTGAAAGTCTGGAACATTAACCTCCCTCTCCTCCCTCTCGGTGCGCCGGGCTCAGTTGTTGTCGGTCTGTCGGCAGCACATGGTGCAGAGCGCGGCTCCAGGAGATTTATCCGTTAATTTGTTGTGGCCACGCTCGAGCGACTCCAGCAACAGCACCATTCCTATTTTATCCCACTGCTCTTTCACAGGGCAAGGCGGCTCAACAGAATTATGTCCCCGGCGATAATTATCCATCAAAATTATGGTCTGAAAAATGGAGGCAGAGAAAATTGCTTACCAGGATGTCAAGTTGTGCCAGGGACCCTGGAGAAGTAGAGAGAGGGATAAATAAAGAGAGAGAGAGAGAGAAATAAAGAAAGAGAGAGAGGGAGAAATAAAGAAAGAGAGAGAGGGATAAATAAAGAGAGAGAGAGAGAAATAAAGAAAGAGAGAGAGAGAGAAATAAAGAGAGAGAGAGAAATAAAGAAAGAGAGAGAGGGATAAATAAAGAGAGTGAGAGAGAGAGAGAGAGAGAGAGAGAGAGAGAGAGAGAGAGAGAGAGAGAGAGAGAGAGAGAGAGAGAGGCTGCATGCACACTGAGTTCTGATAAGTTCAATCTACTTTAATTCGACCCCTCCGTCCTGAAAAACCTTAGCTGAGTTTAATAGTGCTATTTAAGTTTTTCTCATTTGACAACGTGCAGCATGTGTGGAAGAGGAACTGATGTCGCATTGCAGACAATGTCCCAGGTGATTGCAAAACATTTGCACTGCACTTCGCAAATTTAAGAATAGGAATGTGTCTCGGTGGAATTGCAGCAACATATCTAACATACATCTCTAACATACTGACACATGTTGCATGGAGAACAAAACTGTAATGGAACCATGGTCTCCCACACGAGAAGCCATGCATCCAACTAGGGCTGGGCGATATATCGAGTATACTCAATGTATCATGGCTTGTTCTATATGAGATGTAGTAAATTACTATATCGTGAACATTGAGTATATGTTGTCACGTCGCGGCTGAGATGAGACTTGCTTTAGCGCAGAGCTTTCCTCTCATTTCATTATAGACCAGTGGCGGCCGGTGGGTACTTCGCCACTAGGGGCGCTATACCAAACATTTTGCAAACATGTACAGTACAGTACCACGCAACAGACTCATGGCAAGACGTGAGCGATTCGACTCACGCTCACGGCAATGAATCGGCTCTTATGAACGAGTCGCTCAGCTGTTACTACAACAACACACAACCAGTCAAATAAAGTATAGTCTAGACTCTAATTCACAACTTGAAACACAATATATAAATAGAAAAGTTAGAAACAAAACTCGCCCCGTCTCCAAACACAGGCAGATCTCTCCCTCTCTCCTTCTCTCTCTCACACACAGCGCGACGTGGAATCGATTCGTTACACAATCAGACCTATTATATACCAAGAATAACTTCAGTATGAGTACAGGGCTGTACACATATTTTGCATATTGTTAAACGAGCCAAGGCTAGCTATTAAACTATCGATATGAATCGAAAATCTGGGACCCTGATGTAAACAAGACAAACGTCTTTCTCTGGTCTGCATCCCCTTAACAATTGTGTGTATTGAGCCGTACTGTATTGTACCCATTCTGCAATCTGTTAATAAAGTTCTCATTCATTCATTCATTCAAACATAGACGATATTGAACAAGCCATAATCCACGTATTTTCAATCCGAGAGAGCTGCAGTAGTTAAATCAATGAGCCATCGACACAGTCAGTGTGCGGTAACGTTATTATTGCATCCAAGATTGATACACGGCTGGCTAGGCAGTTGGTAGTCATAGTCTTGTGTTATAAAATAAATAAACAATCAGCAATGTCTCGCTTCATGAATGGCCAGCAGTAGCCTAACAGTACTGCTCCTAAAAAAAACGATTTACAAACGTTAACGTTAACCACAGAGAGAGAGAGAGAGAGAGAGAGAGAGAGAGAGAGAGAGAGAGAGAGAGAGAGAGAGAGAGAGAGAGAGAGAGAGAGAGAGAGAGACTCACTGTTTAGTTGAAACGTCCAGGGCAGGAGAGCTTGATAAACGTGTATAATCCACTGATGATGTATTCCAGACCACTGTCCACTGTAGTCTGTCTCCAGACTGCATCAGCCATATAGCTTGTTAGCCAAGTGTTAGCTCGTTAGCACAACACAAGTACATTCCTTTGTCCATTTCCGCTCGAACAGACTGCAAACTACCTGGCGTTCTATCGCCATGCTCTAAGACAAACTCTAACCTTAACCAACTTTGAAAGAGTGCCTAAGCTTAACAGTCTAAAGAACTTGCAGTCACGGCACGCTCGTCTAAGACAAACAGCTGCCTGCATCATTCTCACAACAACACAACTATCTCCACCGACCAACCTAGGAATAACCTAGAATTGGAACATTAGAAATTGGATTCGGCCAATCAGAGATCGTCTCTGTGAAATTCTGCTACGGAAAAAAATACTGGCGTCGGCCAATCAGAGAGCGTCTCCGCGAAATGCGGCTACAGATATTCTTGACGCTACTGGCTAGACCGCTTCAAATCGCGCCCGGATTCCAACATAATAGTCATATTTCAACGCACAACGCGTTATGCACTGATTGGCTGTGACGGATACAGCGATCAAACTGTGACGCGCACTCAGAGCGCTATCGCGTATAGCCCGGGCCGAGAAATACGAAAAAATTTAAAAAATTTAAAAAACGTGATGTCACTTCCTGCTCTGGAAAACGAGTGTTTTTTAATTGCGATAATAACGTTATATTGTGCATTGGAAATACAAACATACTTAAAATGAGTAAATATTATTCATTTTAAACATGTTTATATTATTTATAGGGCTATAAAACAAAAAACAAAAAGATACTTTTTCTTGTTCTACTCTCATATAACCAGGCAGGGCCTGAAGGGGGGGCGGCGCCCTTGCGCCCCTAGTGGCAGAGCCGCCACTGTTATAGACACAGACCAGCGCGGACCTTCTATGACATGCAATTGTAATTTCATTAGACACAAACCAGCGTGGACCCTTAGGCACTCATTGCAACTTACCCTAAGTTGTAACTCATCCCATTTCTGCATAGTACTGTATATTGTATTGTAACTCAGTTACACATTTTTCTACTCTGTATTGTATATTGTATATATGTATATTGAACACTTTTTGTTGACAGAACTGGCTATGGGCCGACAATAATATGTTCATGAGGCATGGTTTCTTTTTTTTTATAAACTTTGGCCATTCCCCTGGATCTTTTTAGCGTTTATCGCATTTATTCTGGTCAAGAATGACCGACAGAAACAGTCTGAAGGGGTACAGATGGGGGGGAAGACACTCTGGGAAAGGCACGGCTGCAGTCCGGGATTCGAACTCGCTAAACCCCAGATCCGTGACGAGCACGGTTGTCCCCGGCGCCGAAATAGCGCTCGAGGTACGTGGTGAGCTACTGGAGCTCCCCGAGGCATGGTTTCTACCTTTAGCCTTTAATCGGCGTGGTTTATTATTTACATTTCACAACAGCAGCACATGAGATCTCCTCTCCGTGAGAGGTAGGTGGGAAGAGACAGAGGGGGAGTCGGCATCAGCTTATATACCCTCTACCTGGCGGTAACATTAACAGCTCCGCCTATAGCGCCCTCCAGTGGAAACAGTTATGCATAGTTAGACAGTTACTCAGTTACTAGCAATCATATATAACCTCTAACTTTAACACTTTTGTTTACACTTGTTTACGTACTTTTGACTTTATATTTTATACTTTTTCTATTTTATACTTTATCTATTTTTGATCTAGCACACTCTCAGGAGCAAAACAGCAAAAAGCATTTCATATAAAAGTATTCTGTATTTTTGTATGACAACTAATAAAGAAACCAAGAGTTTTTATATAAATTGTCTTAGATGTAAATTAAAAATGTAATTAGTGTGTCAGTAGACTACTCTTAGTACATTTTAATTTAATAATTTTTTAAAGCATCTTCATGGTTTAATAATGCAAACATATGTTGCAGGGACTATAATCATCATATTGACGTGACTGTATGCATCAAAGGGTTAAATCAAGCATTTGTAAGTGCTTTAGAGGAAATGTAAAAATATTGCCATATATATCGTGATATCATTTAGAGGCCTTATCGCCCAGCCCTACATCCAACGGACCCCTACTTCTACTGCCGAGGGAGATGTTAGATTACTGGATTTCAGACAGGGTTCATCAGCTCCCTTCACCTCCCTTTGTCTTCAGTTCTTCGATCTCTGCCACAGATCTATATACATAACATGTTTCTGCTTTTGCTTGGAAGGTCAGGGGCAGTGGCGTCGCGTGGGTAAAATAACAGAGGATGCCAAAAAAGAAGTTATTAAAATTGTTTTATTAAAAAAGTTTATTATATATATATATATTTTTCTTTTAATATATTTAAGCCAAATAATATTGTGACTAAATAAAAATGCACATTTCAAGTGTAAACAATAGATACAGCTATAGCTACTATAGTCCATCGGCCAGACCAGATATCGGCAGTGTTGTGCTAGTTACTGAAAAATAGTAATTCAGTTACTTTAGTAGTTACTTACACCCAAAAGGAATGCGTGACTGTGACAAGTAACTATTTAGTTACTTAAAAAAAATATGTATTTAATTGCTCCCATTTATGCCCTTACAGATTCTTACAGTCAAAATCTGTCGATCAACTTGACAGTTTCCATTAATTTGCATTCACATCACTGAACTCTGCTAAGCAATGTGTTCTATATACTATACAAACACAAAGAATGGGTACAATACAGTACAGCTCAATACAAACAACTGCTAAGAGGATGCAGACCAGAGAAATACTTTAGTCTTGTTTACATCAGGTGAACGATGAATTCTCTCTCTCTCTCTCCTCTCTCTCTCTCTCTCTCTCTCTCTCTCTCTCTCTCTCTCTCTCTCTCTCTCTCTCTCTCTCTCTCTCTCTCTCTCTCTCTCTCTCTCTCTCTCTCTCTCTCTCTCTCTCTCTCCAAGTATGTCTCTTGCTGTCTCTCATTCTCCCCCTCTTTCCTTCCTCCCTCTCATTATAAGCGTCTTGCAATGTTGGTTAACATATGAAATACTTGCCAGTAGTGTACTGCATAGTGCATACAGATACTGTAAACAAACACGCTCACAACGTGTCTCCACAGTCCGCGATTATTAATGGGAATAGGAATATGTCAAGATATTGCTGACATGGTAGAACATACAGTATACAGTTATTACAGTATGGCTCGGCGGCCCATCAAACCAAGCAGTCACCATGTACAGTATGGCTCGGCGGCCCGTCAAATAATAACACAGTATTACACACGTTAGTTAGCAACCAAGCTAGCCTATGCAGGCTTACCTGGCCAATGTGGGTCGTCCTCCTAGACAGATAGATTTGTTAAATCAGAATATCCACAGTGGTGTGCTGGTCCAGTAAAGGTCCCGCCGGCCAAAGATAAGTTGCTGCTCAATGAATGAATCCGAGAGAGGAATCAGAATTTCCCCTCTAACTAGTGCTATATGCTTCATTGCGTCGTTAATAAACGTTTCAATCAATCAATCAAACAATGACGTTTGTTTAGACATTCCCAAGACTCGCATAACGTTACATAATGTTAGCTAGCAAGCCAGCTAGTCGACAATATCTCCTTCCTCCATGATTGCAACGCTATCTACAGTACTAGAGAATTCGAAGGTGCCCGCGAGGCGATGACGTTTGGTCACGTTTAGCTTTTAATGTGATTTGATTGGCCAGGGGGGGGAGGAAGCCAAATTAGAGAAAATGCCACATAACCTAGAACCAAGCTGGGCCGTGTTAAGGCTTAGGCGCTAAGCCCAACCCAGCTCGAATCATATTGGCTAATAATTAAGCAATAGGACGAATAAACAAAGAAAAAACGGCATAGAGTCCAAAAAGCCTCCAAATGTCAATCAAAATAATGGTACCAGGCTGGCAGACTGTCAGTCAGTCAGTATGGGCTGCCTCAGTCAGTGACAGTGTTAGAGAGAGTGGGCGCAGTTTTGCTCGTTTGGTTAATTTCTCCAGGAGGGAGAAAATTATTATAACACAGAGATGAAAAATAATGATTTTATTATTCTTGTAAAATATAAAAAAAATTAAAATTAAAAAATGTATTTAAATTTTTTTTTAATTTTTATATTTTTGGGGAAGCCTGGCTTCCCTTGGCTTCCGTGAATATTCGCCATTGTGAGTCAGGGGGAGATGTATCTGTTACCATTTCACACACACTCTATCTGGCATTGCTCATTGGCTAGTATCGTAAAAGGGTCGAATGGTTTTACCTATTAAAACCAGATATCCTAGCTACTCTGCGTTGTGTTTGATCCGTTGTTAAAACCCTATTACTGATAAAGGCCAACCCGGCCTGTAGGACGGCAGCGAAGAGAGCAAATGAAGAGAAGACAGTCGAGCTAATGTAGAAATACTCGTTTATTTCAACAGTCAGGAAGTGAAATAACAAGAACTTGTGTGCACTGATTAAAGTATACCCGATACTATGCCATCGGCTACTCTTTTCAGACTAAAAGAATACAATTAAGGAATGGTCTTCTGGTTTCTCGGATGGTCGTCTCTTCTTCCTAAGAACAAAAAGAGAAGCCTGTTCTCGTTCAGCTCGTCTTCGTCTCCTTCCAGTCGGGGTGTGTCAAAAAGCGTCTCTCTCGGTGTGTGTGTGTTCTCCTGCTCTCGTGGCAGGCTATTTAAATGCTTTGACTCCTCCTCCTAGAATGCACTAGAACTTACGTCAGAGGGGAGGACCTCTTCAATCTGATTGGCTTAAGGCGCATAGTCGGCCATTTTAGTTTTTAGAGTCAGAGGCCATCTGGTCAGAAAGAGGCAGTCCTCTATTTTTAAGGACTAAATAATACTTTTGGAGTTTTTGCATTAAAAGTATACAACATCTAATTTTACCAACTAAAATCTAAGGATTACTTTTTAACTTTAGTTACTTAAATAGTGTAGTTATTTTGCCTTAATATCTATGTTAACCTATTATTTGATTCAAATGTAAGAATCTACTTTATACCTGATTTTGCTTTAGATTTACCAACTATAGTTTCCTTACTATTTTCTATGTTGACTTATGTTAGGTTTGTTTAACAAATACTTTATCCTTAAATCAAAGTATTTATTCTCCAAATATCTAAATTCACTGGTATGTTTTCTTTATTCCAATCTAGTTTTTTCTAATGTCCTCACACATTAACTATATTAACTATATTTCCAAACAAGTCCTACATAGGGTTTTTAAGCTAACCAACTTTACTTTTATGGCTATTTCCTGTATTGGTTTATTGCTAGCAGGACAGCTGCATTTTCGGGGGTGTCCTGTTTACGGTATCAGTGGTGAGTGCCTTCGGGCCATCTCTTTGTTCCACTTGGGCTTGATCAACAGACCATTCTATTCAGATGCTAACTTTTATCCACCTAGCCGCTCAGTCCTTTGTTTCTAAGTTCTAACGTAAGGGAAGGAGACAAAGTCTGTGTTTACGGTTACCACTATAATGCAATCACTTTGTCTCAAGACCTAAATTATGTGTACCGTGACAGGGGCCAAAGGACGTGAGAGGGATTTAATCACTCTTCTCAGACCTGCTCGACTACCCTTTTGGCGGACTAGCAGAACAATACCAGAATGACTCTATCTAAAGTGTGTGCACTGCATCTTACAATTATCAGCTTCGTTCAGTAGCGGCCGGCCTTGGGGAAATACAGACTTCAATATTTTCCCACCCATTTTCTACAGTAGTTATTCAGTTTGAGCCTGGGAAATATACCACAGTTCCCCGGTTGGGGATTTATAAATCCCCATATACCTGTTATTATTTTCTCAATCAAACTGTTCGTACACCGTACAGATACCATAATTTTCTAACCTTTAGCAAGACTACCCAGAAGACCAAAAACTTAAAGAATTTCTAAAACCACAGTCATCACCCTCGTTATTCACTTTCACACACAGTTATCAGTTATTAGAAGTTGACATCCAGTCTAGGTCCGTTTCTCTATACAAAGAGAACATCGTCCCATTTATCAGCTTTTTTGTTTATTTCACTATACTTATGTGTATTTAATCAAACATGTCTGTTTTGTGTGTCTGACTCTGAAAGAAAAAGGATTAATACATCGCACAAAAAGATTTAAACATTTCTTAAGAAAAGAGGGAGCCTAAAATCAAAAAATATATACAATTCTGCTCCCTCCATGGATCGCTTAAGATCCCATTTATCATTTAGCTTTTCACTCGCTTTTTATCTCTATCTATACCTCCGAGGTTTCCTAATAGCTTGTTGTGGCCGAGGACATCCTTCTGGACTTGTGCTAATCACGGTTTCCTCTGGTTCTTCCGGTACACCATCAAAATCCACAGAAGAGAAATTATTATGTTCCAATTCATAATTTTCTCCTCTGTCTGGCTCCTGTAGGAATCCCTCATCCCCTACCGGTGGACAATCATTTTGCCCTCTGTCTGGCTCCCCATAATAGTCTGCATTGTCTCCTTTGTTTAGGAGTTGCGCCACCCCCGTTTCTTGCTCAAGGGCCAGCGGTTCAGATTCCAATTCTTGGCCAATATCTACCGATTTTACGCAATGCGAAAGATGATACCACATCGGTGAACCTTCTACCTGTAAAGCCCTTTCGGTGGCTCGGACGACTTTGTATGGCCCTTCTCGTCGCGATCCATATGATTTACATCTAAATACTTTAACATAGACGTGATCGCCCGGTAGGATCTGAGGTGTACTTAACCTACTCACCTCCTCCCCGGTTTCTGTCTCCTGTCTACTGGAGACATGAACAAGAATATCCTTGTGGATCTTTGACATGTACTTCACGTACTCGCGCATATCATTGTCCAGGATGTCCAAGCTCGGACCTTTACCTGCCGCGCGCAAGCCTGGCACTACCATGCAACGACCAATCATCATTTCATGCGGTGTCAGACGCAGACCGCGAATTTCGCTCGAACGACATGCCATTAATGCTAATGGGAGAGCACTTAGCCAATTTAAACCTGTGTGTTGACAGATCTTAACCAATTTGTTTTTTAGCACCCCGTTCATGCGTTCCACCAACCCCTGACTCTGCGGGTGATAAACGGCCCCCAAACGCTGTTTTACGCCTAAATGCTGGAGTATTAATCGTACAGTTTTGTCGACGAATTCTTTACCATTGTCTGAGGAGATTCTGTCCATTAGCCTGAATCTCGGGACGACCTCCTGGCATAAGAACTTAGCCACCGATGCTGCATCCTTGTGACGGGTGGGGCACACCTCCACCCACCTTAAAAAACGACAAACAGCGACAAGAATATACCTCTTCTGATTAATTGGTTTAATCATGTCAATGTAATCAATTACAAGTTCTCGCATTGGACCATTGGGCGTGGGGATATGTCCTGGTGACACACTAATCCCCTTACGTATATTATTCTTCAAACATATCGTACATCTACTTATCACATGATCAATTTAACTTGCTAAATCTGGCACCCAAAAGCCATATTCTTGTATTTTTCTACTCACCTCTCCTCAATGAGCATGACAGAAGTCATGAGCCGTTTGGATCAGCAGTCCGACCAGGCCAGCAGGAGCCACCACAAATCCACCGTGGCTACGCCATAAACCTGTAACATCCTGACTAGCCCCCCTGGTTACCCAGAGGTTCCTTTCTACCTGACTAGCCTCCTCTTGGAAAGTCAAAACATCCTTGTAAGTTATATTGTCCTCTAACTCAACCTCGTGTGTGATAACCAAGACCTTACCTGTCCTGTCTGCACCTGTCACCTGCTTGGCAGCTTCATCTGCTCTATTGTTCCCTCGAGTTACTTTAGACTCGTCTGACTGATGGGCAGCACACTTGATTATCGCAATCTGTTTTGGTTTCATAATTGCTTCTAACAAACTCTCAATCTGGCTACAATGTCTTATGGCGCTTCCATCGGCTTTCTTGAATCCTCTCCCTTTCCACACTGTGCCAAATAAGAATGCGATACCTTGCGCATAGGCCGAGTCGGTATGAATATTCACGATTTTGCCCTCTGCCATCTTACATGCTTCAGTCAGTGCGACTAATTCTGCCAGCTGAGCTGAGCAGGGTTGTACCAAGGCTTCGGCCTTTTCTACCACAAACCCTTCGCCCTGTGACCTCACCATGGAGTAACCTGCTTTTAGTCCCTCACCAACTCGATAACAAGAGCCATCAGTCCATAATTCCAGATCTGGACTGCTAAATGGGAAAGCCTGCAAGTCTGCTCTGAGTTTAGAGTACCTCTCGGCTTCGGCCACACAGTCATGAGGTTCTCCATCCTCAGGCGTAGGGATGTCCGCTGCCGGGTTCGTTGTAGAACACCTGACCAGAGTCACATTTTCCTGTTCCAAAAGCCTGTAAAAATGTCTAATGCGAGGCATCGTTAGTGCATATTTACCGGACTCCAACAGACTCTTTAAGTCATGCCTCACCATGATATCCACTGGATATCCCATCATGATACTTGCGGCTTTCTCGTACATTGTATAGACTCCTGCCATTTCCCGGTAGCAGGGAGCCATCCCCATCTCGACTTCCGAGTAGGCAATGGAGTATTACGCCATTGGCTGTGGTCGCGCCCCCACCCCGGTGTCCTGGGTCAACACCGCACATGCCTGCTTCTGATCTGGAGAAGAGACATAAAGTATAAATTTCTTGGTATAGTCAGGCAACGCCAGGGCTGGCGCTTCTAACAGTCGGGACTTGATTGTTTCAAACGCCCGTAAACCATCCTCAGTCCAAATCACTTTACTACTCAGCTTATCAACGCCCGCTTCTTTCATCATGTCTCTTAAAGGTTTCACTATCTCAGTATAGTTTTCGACCCATGGAGAACTGTACCCAACAATACCCAAAAATCCCATCATTTGTCTTTACGTCACAGGTTTGGGAGCCTTCTTAATGGACACCAAATGTTCTTCCGAAATAGCCCGATGGCCCTGTGAAATTGTTTGTCCTAAATAAATCACTTTAGGTTTACAATATTGCAATTTCTTCAAAGACACTTTGTGGCCTTTTTCTGCTAATAGCTGCAACAGTTTCACAGATTCGCGGTGACATGTTGTCTGATCATCTGCACACAAAATAAGATCATCCATGTACTGAATGACCCTAGAGGTCAATATTGTATCCAACCCGTCTAAGTCCTCCCTTAGGATTTTGTTAAATATGTGTGGCGAATGCTTTAATCCCTGAGGGATTCTAGTATACTCATAATGCTCATTTTTATAGGTAAAACCAAAAAATGCTGGCACTCCTTGCTCAAGGGTACACTAAAATATGCACTACACAAATCTATAACCGTAAAATATTCAGCTTGCGGTGGGATAAATGTCAATAACGTATGGGGATCAGGGACATCCGCGGGATAGTCAAGTAAAACCTCGTTGACAGCCCTCAAATCGTGTACCAACCGGTACGAGGTGTCAGATTTCTCCACTGGTAGCAACGGCGTGTTGCTCCTGGGGTTATCTGTTTTCTGTAGGACTCCTGCTTTAAAAAGTCCTTTAATTTGTGGCTCGATCCCAGCCACCGCTTTCTCCTTCAGTGGGTACTGATTTTTCCAAGGCAGGGTTGCCCCCGGCCTAAGCTCCACTCTCACAGGTTGAGCGGACTTGATTAATCCAATGTCAGTGCTGTGTTTCGACCACAGCTCTCCTGGGACCGCATCCATCATCTCCTCCTGGAGGCTCAATGTCTCAGGGAATACTGTCTCTTGGGATAGTTGCACAGTTTGGGGACGACCCATCCCTGTGCCTTGGACCATGATCTTAATAAACCTTTTGTCAGGGCTTATCCAAATCAGTTTATTTTCTTTCGTCTGTTCAAATTTGATTCCTTCCGCTTTCTTCATCATCTCAATTCCCGCAATCTTCTTCTCTAATTGTAACAGGCTGTCCCTTGCCTTTACCATCTCCTGGGCCTCGTCAAGAACCTGTGAGGAAGAGAGTTTTGAATCAGATCTCATACCTCTTGTTGCCCCCTCGGGGGTTGCCGCTCGTCCTCCCGTTCGTTTGTCTTCGTCCCTCCACTCTGACTTTGTGTAACCAACCGGTGAGCTGTGTCTTGTTTCCTGCAAGTTGGAATCCCTTGAGGGGGAGCGACCTCCCCTAGACTCGCTCGGGCGGTAGTGAGTGTCTGGGGTTTTTCCAGTGTATTTTTTTCTTATCCTTTCCCAGTTTCTTTGTTCAATCATCTGTTCAACCTCGCTTTGTCCATCCCCTTCGGCCTCAAGGATCTTCCTGGCTCCTTCCGAAATGTGTCCAGTTTTTCCCGCCAGACGCTGTGGGGTCGCATATTCCCTCTCATAAGGAGTCACGTCTTGAGTCCCTCGCGCCCCCCTAACACCCTCCGGTTCTCTGGTTGTCTCAGGTGTCAGGTGAATCTGTGCTATTGCTTGTCCAGACTCGTTATTCCCCTGGCCATCTGTTAAACTATAAGGGCTGGTCATTTGTAGTATAGGTAGAATAGGGTACACTCGTTCCCCATTCCTAATGTCATATGGTGGGGGTGCTATAGCTCCCTCAAATCTCATCAGCTCTACTCTTGGTTGGGACACTGGGGTGAGTGAGGCTACCTGAGCTGCACTTTGGGCAATGACAGTTGTTGTGTTAGGGGCCAGGGAAGTTATGGTGACCGGGGCTACCTCCTCTATCGGTTTGGCCTCCTCATTGACAGTTGCACTGCCCTTCTGACCACTATTTCTTCTCTCGGCTTCCCGAGCGAAGACGTCTAACGTCGTCATTTCTTGCATGCGTTTCTCTCCCCGTTTCTTTTCATTCCCCTTATGTTTGTACATCTTAATTAATACTTTTATTTCAGCTATTATCTCTAAGTCAAAAGAACCTTCAATGGGCCAGGGTTTTGTCATATTTGCCCATCTGTTGTTCCATTTTTTCGATATCCTAGAGACTTTTTCCAAATAGTATGGATTGTCCTTTGCGTAAGGGTTACTTTTGGTGATAATCTGTACCGGACTATCTTCCATCCAACCAATTAGGGTCGACCTTTCTGAATTGGTTGTGGCTTCCATTTCTCTACATGAAACCCTATTTCCCATTCACTAGGGTTCTAATTTCCTATTGATATTTTAACAATGGCACCAGGCAAAGAAGTGTATTCTGTATTCCCTGTCTAAATGTAGGTGTCTATGCTTTTTGTGACTGACTCCTACTCGAACCGCCAGTAATGGCACTACCTATTCTCTTCTTTCCCTTTTTCACCTGAAATTCCTATTCTTACCTGATTTGTGGTGTTCCGCGTGCCCAATAGAACTGCTGGAGACAAGAGCACACAACGACAACAGTTCTTGTTAATTTATCAACTGGACTTGCACTTTACTCCGTCTTTACAATAAAAATTTTGAGAGGTTCTTTTCATTAGCTGTATGAATATCTTTTTACTTCCTTCATACAATCTTAAAAACGCGATATTTGTAATTGATACATGATGTGTTTGATGTCGCCAGTTTCTACTCCCTGATTTTTCCGTTCGATCTCCGTCAACACACTGGGTTCTTATTTTTGTCGAATCCCGGCTCTCCACTATTTCTCCTTGATTCCACTCCAATTCTGATTCTCCTCGGGAAACAAAAACATCTTGATTAGTGCTTCACCCATTATCTATTACATTTACATTCTTCCATTATTCAGTACCATTCCCCCCAGGGGACACTCGTCACCCAGACTCGTGTCCACTAGAGATAATCTAAAGAATGCATCGGATACCGCGCCCTGAATGCCGTGAGGTGCCAGCCCCTGCTACCTGAAGAGTCCATTACAGACCCTCCACAGAGGTCAGAACACACCCCACCACAGGTACAAAGCAGTCAGCGTCCAAGCACCTTACCTCACCACTCAAGCTACTTCCCCAGGAGCACCAGCTATCCCTGCTGCAGGTGCTGGCCTCCACTCGCAGGTGGATTACCGACTTCCTGTCCAACAGGTCTCAGCGGGTGAGGCTGGGGAAGAGCATTTCCAGCTCTAGGTCCACCAGCACCGGTTCCCCGCAGGGCTGCGTTCTATCCCCACTACTGTTCTCCCTCTACACCAACAGCTGTGCCTCTCTACACCCCTCGGTCAAACTCCTGAAATTCGCTGACGACACCACCCTGGTGGGTCTCATCTCCAGGGGGGACGAGTCGGCCTACAGGAGGGAGATCGAGAGGCTGCAGAGCTGGTGCAGCTGCAACAACCTGGAGCTCAATGCTCAAAAGACAGTGGAGATGGTAGTGGATTTCAGGAAGAAAGCAGCCCTGCCCCCTCCCATCATACTGGGAGGCACTCAGGATTCCTCGGCATGACCATCTCCCGGGATTTGAAGTGGCAGCTCAACATCACGGGCCTGCTCAAGAAGGCCCAGGGGAGGATGTTCTTCCTCCGGCAGTTGAAGAAATATAAACTGCCGAGGACCATGATGGCCCAATTCTACACGGCCATCATTGTGTCCATCCTCACTCACTCCATCATCTCCTGGTTCCCCGCTGCAGCGGCAAAAGATCTTGCCAAGCTGCAGCGGGTGATTCGCTCCGCGGAGAGGGTGATCGGCTGTCCCCTGCCCTCCCTCAGGTCCCTGCACGACTCCAGGGCGCTGAAGAGGGCGAGGAAGATCATGGCCGACCCATCCCACCCCGGTCACAGCCTCTTCACGCTGCTCCCCTCTGGGAGAAGGCTGAGGATCCCAAAGGCTGTGAAAGCTCGACACAGACTGAGCTTCTTCCCCTCAGCCGCCAGGCTGATCAATGCCTCAGGTCCCCCCCCCCCCCCCCCCTTGGTACCCCCCCCCCCCCCCCCTCTGCCCCCAAGTGACACTGGCACAATGACATTGACTGCACTGCACTAGTCCGTACTGGATCTCTGCACACTTCACTTTATATGTATATATGTATTTTATTTATTGATTAATCCCCCACTGCACTGTTTTCGTTTCTTGTCTGTGTTGGTGTTTGTTTACTGTGAAAAAAGAAAGAATGCATACACTGTATTGCTGCAACAATTACCAATGTGTTTTACACAAATGGCTCAATAAAGGAATCTGAATCTGAATCTGAATCCAGTGCCCTGCCGGACGGCCATGCATAACCGACCGGACCCAACACCGAATCACGGGTACATAGCTCCACACAATACAGTCATCGATCACGTACCTACTATGGAAGAAAAACTGCATATACATCCATACAACAAACGTCCATGTACAACATGCTCAGGCACGTCCCCTACCCCATACCCTTTCGCACACCCCGGCCTTACCATCCCCCAACCCAGAATGTCCACCACCCTGATCAGAGAATAGTAGCCAGAGCATACTCCTGGTAACTCGGCATCAACGGGACGCCCACACCCGCCCGGCCTCCCTCCCTCCACGTCATCCCTCACTATCATCATAGCAAACGCAGGTGCAGCCGAGCAGTGTGACTTCTCAATCGCAGGACCAGCTGCGCAGAGAGTCCTGAACATATACACAACACACATTCTGACCACAGACACACAAACAACTACCACTGCAAACATTATTACGGCATAGAGCAGACACTTAACAACCGACCAACCTATATAGCCCAGTTGCCCATGACCCCAATCATCCCATGAGTCCTCCCGAGAGTCATGTACATCCCTCGTGATGTTCCTCAAATGCTCAATTATGGCCGGCATGCTCATCTCATCATTCGCAGGTACGAAGGTGCAGCACTCCTGACCAATCAATGCACACGTACCCCCTGATGCCGCCAACAAGAAGTCCATAGCTGCCCTTGTCTGCATCTCCATCAGTCGTAAGGACCGTATCTCCTCATTCTCCAGGGTCAAGCCCCTTGCTGATGTGGAAGCCATGTCCTCAAATACTCTAGCCAAATGATCAATTTCCCCCATATTTGCATATGCCCCATACCAGGGAAACGCGACCCTAAAAAAATGATCCGCATCCCGTGCCTTCCTCGTCCTGGGAAGTGTTGGCAAAACATCAGACACCCTCATAGCCGGTACTAAGTAACCCAAGGCACACCTTCCTCTCCAGTCTATTGTCAGTGAGGCATCCGCAAAATCACCACAGATCCAAAACGCCCCGGGCGGAGCTGGCGCCTCAGAATCCCTGCCCCAGATCCCCTTATCCCCCACGCAGCCATCCAAGTACCCCACAACCTTACCACCTGACTTACCCTCTATACACCTCCTAAACTCTGTCGGCCTATAAGCTACCGGAATGGTGCCAACATCTAACAGCCCGCCTATTTTCATCACATTCTTTTTCAGTCCTAACCCCAGATATTCCCCAATCCTTTCCGATCCCACCCCTTTACACAGGGCAGGGAAAGGCAAATCCCTTAACACCGAGGCATGACACTCAGTTATCGGGTGTGCTATCAGTGGAAGGCCAGCGGCAGCCGCCTGTGGGGCCAAACCGCACAAATAGCAATCTGATTTATTCGCCACCTTCGCCACTGCCCTCGCCATCCTCAGAAACAGATTACCGTGATGGTCCGGCTGTGACCTTCTACCCACTACCACTACCTCTGGCAGCTCAGGCTGCCGGGGTGGACCATACAGTACCACGCCAGCCAACATACACAACCAAACCATTGATATAGCCCATGTCCAAAGCGCACGTCTACTACTTTCACTCAAACCAAGAACCATGGTGAGTGTTCCGTCCTCCTCCGCGTTCCTCCTTCACCGGCGCATGTCCTAATACTTCCTGTAATCCCCACAAATAACAACATGTCTTTTAACAACATGCCCCACAGCCAACAGCCTACCGAAGTGAGGACCCCAATCTAAAACAGAGAGGTAGGAAGCACCGGAACCCTTTGAAGGATAGGCGGAAGGGCGGAAGTAAACTAAGGGAAGGTCGGGAGAGGAGGGGGCTAGGGGGGGGGGGGAAACACGTAAGCTCGGGCAGGTTAGGGAGAGCTAGGATAAGAGGGAGCAGGCCAGGGAAGGAGGGCAGGTTAGGGAAGACTAGGGAAGGAGGATAGGTCTAGGGAAGGAGGGCAGGTCCAGGGGAGGCTAGGGAAGGAGCTAGTGAGGGAGGGTAGGTTTAGGAGCGGCTAGGGAAGCGGGGTAGGATTTAGGGAAGGAGGGCAGAGGGAAGGAAGGCAGGTTAGGGGAGGAAGGTAGGTTAGGCTAGGGAAGGAGGGTAGGATTAGGGAAGGAGGGCAGAGGGAAGGAAGGCAGGCTAGGGGAGGAAGGCAGGTTAGGCTAGGGAAGGAGGCTAGGGAAGGACGGCAGGTTTAGGGCAGAGGGAAGGAAGGCAGGTTAGGGGAGGAAGGTAGGTTAGGTTAGGGAAGGAGGGTAGGATTAGGGAAGGAGGGCAGAGGGAAGGAAGGTAGGTTAGGGGAGGAAGGCAGGTTAGGGGAGGAAGGCAGGTTAGGCTAGGGAAGGAGGGTAGGGAAGTAGGGCAGGTTTAGGGCAGAGGAAAGGAAGGCAGGTTAGGGGAGGAAGGTAGGTTAGGCTAGGGAAGGAGGGTAGGATTAGGGAATGAGAGAGGGGTAGGAAAACATGGGACCTACTGGGGGGGGGGGGGGGGGGGCTGGAGAAAGGGGGGGGGGGGGGGGAAGAGCGGGAGGGCTATCCCTATTCAACAAGGCCTTCCTACGTGTTGCCCAACCACACCACGCCTTAACAAAAAGATCCTTCACTTCTGCCACCGTACAAAATCAACAAAAAATAGCCCCCTGGAGCATGAGAAGTGAGGCAGCCTAGTACACAATATTAACATACATCATCCAGATAGAATGGGCAAAATATTGCAGTGTGTGTCATAAGTGCATGTTATACAACAATTGCAGTTTATGAACTATAACCCATTCCCCAAATGTCTGGAGGCGAGACCAACCTTCTGGGAGTATGTAGGATACAAACTTCCCATGTGACCAGTAATATCAAGCAAAGTGAAAGAGGAGGGGGGAGGGGGGAGGGAGGGAGGGAGAAAGGATGGAGGAGGGGGAGAGGGAAAAGGAGGGAGGGAGAGAGGATGGAGGAGGGGGAGAAGGGAAGGGGGGGTGAGGGAGAGAAAGAGGGAAGAGGGGAGGGGGGAGGGGAAAGGGAGGGAGGAGGGGGGGGAGAGAGAGGGGAAAAGGAAGGGAGGGTTGGAGAGGAGAAAGGGGGGGGGGTAGGAGAGGAGATAGTGGAGAAAGGGGGGGGGGGGTAGAAGAGGCAGGAGGGAAGGGGAAAAGGAGAGAGGAAAGGAAAGAGAGATATTATGCCCATATATTACCTTATTGGCCGAAATTACCATAAATGCAATATAGTTTATGTAGTATAAGAGGCTAGACCTCTTATTCATTGATCCCACACTATGATCTTAAACCAGGATGGGAGCCTAAGACATGGCTCTGCCGCGCCCTAGTGCACTTTTAACCACATACCATCCCCACTGACCACAGCTCTCACACACACCACACACATTACACTCACAACCTAGTGCGCACGCGCGTGCCACTCTTACGGCCTACCAAATATCCTTAACCATAATTACAGTCCCCAACACCATCAAAAGTACACACTTACACTGTAATCTACACACATACGACGCATCAACATTAATGCACGTAGCTAGGCAGCCTTTAGCCACCGCAAGCCACGACGCAGCGGCCATCATTAGCCACCGCGAGCCACGGCGCAGCGGTCTCCATTAACCACCGCAAGCCATGACGCAGCGGTCCTCAGCATTGAACAGCCCCATTGAGAGAGAGAGGGAGGGGGAGGGGGGGGGGAGGAAGCCGGGACCCCACATCCCACTACTAGACTAAACTATACTACCAACACTACTACAGCATAACAATCTAATTCCACTATCAAATTAACCTTTAAAAGAAAAAAACATCCTGCGTGTAGGAAAATATGAAAACCAAAGCAGCTTTGAATGGAAAACTAAACCTGGCCTCTGCCGCCCCCTACTGCAATCCCAAACAAACACCACCCAGAAAAAATAAATCCCTCAAAATGGACGCCCCGCGCCCCCACCCTAGATAATAAACCCGGCGCCCCCGCCCAAGATGGCCGCGCTCCCTGTTTACATGCCAAGTTGTATTACTAGCACATCGCGATATATCCCGAGAGTCCCATCCCGCTACGTCGTTAGCCTAGGTAGCTTAGCATATTAGCTTCGTTAGCCCTTTGTGTGATAGCCAGCGCGGCTAGTTAGCATTAGCTTAGCTTTAACCACGACACCGCAATAACATCCCTCAAATGGCATATTGTCTCGTAGTGTCAAGCGGCCCGACACACTGCAACGTTAGCACAACACAGCTCCACGCCGCAGCAGAACTTTAATCCCCTTAAGCGCTAGTATACAGATTTAATCAAAAAAAAAAAAAAAACATACATAGGCCATCTCAAACACTAGCTTGACCCCGCCGCCAGCTGCCGCCATTGCTCTAGCAGTGGTCAGAACGACGTCCGGGTCAAACTCTCCGCCCCATCCGATTCCTTATTTCATTAAAAAATTACCTTAAACCCACCGAATTCGAAATTTCTAACGTACCGCACACATCCCAGTGACCCCAACACACCTCCGATCCACTCCATACACTCGATACCCCGACGCCCCGTCCATAATCAACTTCGCTCGCCCCTGCGGCTAACGTAGCAGCTAACGACTGCAGCGACCCAACGGCCCCCGAGAAAACGGCGTTATCTATTGCATTTCCCCGCGGCTGCTGGCCACTAGAATTTCATAATAATACAACAATAACCTGCACAGTTTTGTCATTCATTCCTAACCACTAACAGAGACGCTCAAACATACATAATTAGTGAAACATATTACCTTAGTCACAAACATCCATTCACTTCCAGTGCTTGTACATTGTATCCCCCAACCTAAGATTCACATTTTACATTACTTTTTACAATAGTTTCCGCGCGCCCATTTTCACCGCGCTTAAGAGCGTTAGTACACAATACATGCAATGATCCTTTACATTATAAACAGTATATTGAAACGACTCGTTGCTAAGCGCTATTGTCTCGGTTTTGTCGCGACGAACGCGTCGAAATAGGATGCCGAAGCTAAACACGTTCTAATCGGATCTGCTGCGGCTTGTGCTTTCTGTAATCAACCATCTCACGGGTTGACAAGCAAACCCCACATCCTCCTAACCAACCCTAATGTCGGATCGATTATAGTTAGATTGGCTGATCTTCCAGAAAAAATCCCCTCCCCGTTAAAATTTTCGAGGTGACCGGCTAATCTGAGTAACATTTTCAACAGCCTACGCGTTATGCTCCGAAAGGCCCCCATCCACCTATTTCACCATACCACATTTATAATCTCGCGACCCGTGACGACCATCATCATATTAGCGCCCTCTTACATACAACCTGATTCCGCGGATCTGTTTCAGCGTTGGATTTAGAGCCTGTAAATTCCATCTGCATCGTTTGCCGACGTTTAAAACCTCCGTTCCCCGCCGCTTGAGAGGCGCCAACGAACGGAAGTCCTGCGTTGCCCAGCAATTCGTACACCCGGTCCACCCACTGCTCAGATTCACGAAAAAAATAACCATCTCATTCTTACGCTCCCTGGAAAGACACGGCCTGTCTTGTATCCCAGGGCATATCCTATCGTACTTCCCAAACGCAAAAACGAATGTGGCCTCGATCAGAACCACACGCCAACGCGCAGTACAACACCATCAGTTCTTTAAACTGACATTCCTGCCCTATATGATCTATGATCGCCACGCATACCCTGCCTACCCCATTATCCCATGAGGTTATCACATTCTCCAACCCCAGTCCGAACTGAACGCCCCGTATTTTCATCCATCACGGCCCCGTATCCACTCACCTCTTACGCAGATGTCAGGAATCTGTTGTGATGAATCTCTCAGGACCCGTTCGTCCACGAGCCGTGTGCTCGTTCAGCCGAGAGAAAGAAAAAAATTCTTGAGCGCTTCCAGGTCACCAATTATCGTAAAAGGGTTGAATGGTTTTACCGATTAAAACCAGATATCCTAGCTACTCTGCATTGTGTTTGATCCGTTGTTAAAACCCTATTACTGATAAAGGCCAACCCGGCCTGTAGGACGGCAGCGAAGAGAGCAAATGAAGAGAAGAGAGTCGAGCTAATGTAGAAATACTCGTTTATTTCAACAGTCAGGAAGTGAAATAACAAGAACTTGTGTGCACTGATTAAAGTATACTCGATACTATGCCATCGGCTACTCTTTTCAGACTAAAAGAATACAATTAAAGAATGGTCTTCTGGTTTCTCAGATGGTCGTCTCTTCTTCCTAAGAACAAAAAGAGAAGCCTGTTCTCGTTCAGCTCGTCTTCGTCTCCTTCCAGTCGGGGTGTGTCAAAAAGCGTCTCTCTCGGTGTGTGTGTGTTCTCCTGCTCTCGTGGCAGGCTATTTAAATGCTTTGACTCCTCCTCCTAGAATGCACTAGAACTTACGTCAGAGGGGAGGACCTCTTCAATCTGATTGGCTTAAGGCGCATAGTCGGCCATTTTAGTTTTTAGAGTCAGCGGCCATCTGGTCAGAAAGAGGCAGTCCTCTATTTTTAAGGACTAAATAATACTTTTGGAGTTTTTGCATTCAAAGTATACAACATCTAATTTTACCAACTAAAATCTAAAGATTACTTTTTAAATTTATTTACTTAAATAGTGTAGTTCTTTTGCCGTATTTTAATACCTATGTTAACCTATTATTTGATTCAAATGTAAGAATCTACTTTATACCTGATTTTGCTGACTGCTTTAGATTTACCAACTATAGTTTCCTTACTATTTTCTATGTTGACTTATGTTAGGTTTGTTTAACAAATACTTTATCCTTAAATCAAAGTATTTATTCTCCAAATATCTAAATTCACTGGTATGTTTTCTTTATTCCAATCTAGTTTTTTCTAATGTCCTCACACATTAACTATATTAACTATATTTCCAAACAAGTCCTACCTAGGGTTTTTAAGCTAACCAACTTTACTTTTATGGCTATTTCCTGTATTGGTTTATTGTTAGCAGGACAGCTGCATTTTCGGGGGTGTCCTGTTTACGGTATCAGTGGTGAGTGCCTACGGGCCATCACTTTGTTACACTTGGGCTTGATCAACAGACCATTCTATTCAGATGCTAACTTTTATCCACCTAGCCGCTCAGTCCTTTGTTTCTAAGTTCTAACGTGGGGGAAGGAGACAAAGTCTGTGTTTACGGTTACCACTATAATGCAATCACTTTGTCTCCAGACCTAAATTCTGTGTACCGTGACAGGGGCCAAAGGACGTGAGAGGGATTTAATCACTCTTCTCAGACCTGCTCGACTACCCTTTTGGCGGACTAGCAGAACAATACCAGAATGACTATCTAAAGTGTGTGCACTGCATCTTACAATTATCAGCTTCGTCCAGTAGCAGCCGACCTTGGGGAAATACAGACTTCAATATTTTCCCACCCATTTTCTACAGTAGTTATTCAGTTTGAGCCTGGGAAATATACCACACTAGCGACAAGATAATATTCAATGGGTTTTGCACTGTAGTAGCCTGCTATGCCTATGAACCGCCACAAGGGGCAGTTTTCCTGGATCGCCAGGTGAAGCGCTTTCTCATTTTTGCATTGGTAACGGTTTTTCCATCTGTCCAAAATGTCCAACGTTATTGATCGGTGCTGATCACTGTGATTCCCTGTACGTATAGCCTTCAAAGGCATATTCTACACATCTTTGTCTGCTTCTCTCCGAAACAAATGATCCACATTTCCAAAAGGTATACTGTACAGTTAAGTATTCAGAGACTCGAAGGTTTGATGACTTAGTGAACAGCAACTTATTGGAGATGTCACACCAGGAAGTACCACTTCCACGCTATTCCATGTCGAGCACCCAAGTTGGGGAAATCAGGGATCTTGATTGGTACACAAGTTTCCTGAGTTGTGACATAATCACTAGGGATGTCCCGATCCGATCACGTGATCGGGATCGGCGCCGATCACGTGCTTTTCAGAGGATCGGGGATCGGAGGGGAAAAATAAAAATAAATCGGCTGTCAAAAAAGGGGGGTATTATAATTTTTATTTTTATTTTTTATTATTATTCAACAAACATGACCATGTTCACGTCTTAAACTCATACTGAGGCCTTAGTTTAGGTTTTAAATTACATAATATATCATCATTCATTTATTTATTGTCACACACAGCAGAAGAAATGTCCACAACAAACACATTCCCTTTAATTTACACCGTTGCAAGAGTGACGTATATGCCGAATCCCTCAAGATACCTACGCTCAGTCACAACAACAACACGTCGCTCCCGAAACACGTTATCCACTGAGTAGAAAAATGTCAGAGGTTTGGAAGCACTTTAAAATACAAAGTCAAGCCAATCCATTTGCAACTTGCAATGTTTGCAAGGAGGAGATTCCGCGTGGAGGAAAAAACAGAGCCACGTTCAACACCACGAATCTAATTCGTCACCTGAAAAAAAGCCACAAACAACAACATGGCGAGTACATCGCTGCAACGACACTCAGACACATTGTACAACCGACACTTTCAGAGACTCTTAAACAGAAAGATAAACTGCCAGAGCAGGGTGACAGGGCCAAGAAAATAACCAAGATAGCTGAATTCATCGCGTTGGATGACCAGCCGTTATCTGTGATGGGGATGTGGGGTTTCGCCGTCTCATAGAGCACTTGGAGCCACGTTATCACTTGCCTTCTCGGCACTACTTCACCGACAAAGCTCTGCCTGCGCTTCACACCAAGCTCCGTGACCACCTGCAAGCCATGTTAAGAGGTGTGCCTGCTTTATCATTTACCACAGACATATGGAGTTCTTTAGTGAGTCCAATGTCACTCATTAGCTTCACCGTTCAATGGATTGACTCAGAGTTTGAGTTGCATCATGGTACATTGCATACGCAGAACTTCCGAGGATCTCACACGGCAGATCATGTTAGAGAGGCGCTCCTGGGCATGCTTAACAGTTGGGGAATTGAGAAGTCACGGGTCCATGTTATTTTGCGGGACAACGCGCGAAACATGAAGAAGGCCATGGATGACATGGAAGTAACGAGTGTGGGCTGTCTCGCGCACACGCTCCAACTTGCCATGCATGAGGGTCTACTGTCTCAGCGCAGCGTCACAGACACACTGGCCACCGCAAGGAAAATCATTGGCCATTTCAAACATTCGCCGTTGGCCTATTCGCGTCTGGAAGATATCCAGAACGACCTGAAGATGGACATCAAGCGTCTACAGCAGGACGTTGCTGTGAGGTGGAACAGCAGCCTCTACATGTTGCAGAGCATCTTGGAGCAGAAGCGGGCTCTCTGTGTCTATGCAGCTGACTACACCCTCCCAACCACCCTGACAGCCAGCCAGTGGACCCTGATGGAGAAGACAGCTGAGGTGTTGGTTCCATTTGAGGAACTCACAAGGGATGTGAGCAACCCCACTGCATCTGCAGCTGATGTAATCCCTGCAATAACAGGTTATTATTATATTAAATAAATTAATTAATAATTTGCTATATTTTAATAATTTAATTTTACTAAATAATAAACCATTCATCCATTTCATTCATCCAAACAGCCCACAGACGTGTACTCTCTCGGGAGATGACCACTGACCAGGGGGTCAAAACCATGAAGAGCACGCTCCTAGCTGCAGTGGAGACCCGCTTTGCTGAGATAGAGGTGGAGCCACTATACACCATCGCCACTATATTGGATCCAAGATACAAAGACAGGCAAGAATAATCTAAAAAAAAAAATAATGCTAAATAATCTTATCTAAATAAAATGCTGTGTGTTGTCTTGCCATATGTTTGACTGACTTAGTTGTGAACTTGTGGGTAATTGATACATTTATCTACTTTCAGATTCTTCACAAAGTCAGACAACCTGAGGCTTGCCAAGGAGAAGCTCATCCAGGAGGTGGTGAAGATGGAGGACGAGAGGGCTGCCAGAGAGCCAGAGGCCGCAGACGCCAGCGCAGAGCCTAGAAGCAAGACACCACGTCTAGAAGAAGAAGCAAGCACAAGCAGCTGCCTGGGCAGAGTCATGGATGAGATTTTGGAAGAGAATCCGCTAGAGGCCCGGTCTGTGAGCAGTACATCAGCTGAAGTCAAGGTACAGACCTATCTCTAGAGGCCCGGTCTGTGAGCAGTACATCAGCTGAAGTCCAGGTACAGACCTATCTCTAGAGGCCCGGTCTGTGAGCAGTACATCAGCTGAAGTCCAGGTACAGACCTATCTCTAGAGGCCCGGTCTGTGAGCAGTACATCAGCTGAAGTCCAGATAGAGGCCCGGTCTGTGAGCAGTACATCAGCTGAGGTCCAGATAGAGGCCCGGTCTGTGAGCAGTACATCAGCTGAAGTCCAGATAGAGGCCCGGTCTGTGAGCAGTACATCAGCTGAAGTCCAGGTACAGACCTATCTCTAGAGGCCCGGTCTGTGAGCAGTACATCAGCTGAAGTCCAGGTACAGACCTATCTCTAGAGGCCCGGTCTGTGAGCAGTACATCAGCTGAAGTCCAGGTACAGACCTATCTCTAGAGGCCTGGTCTGTGAGCAGTACATCAGCTGAAGTCCAGGTACAAGACCTATCTCTCAGAGCAAACCCACCCTAGGAAAAGCAATCCTCTACACTACTGGAAAGATAATGTCTCACGTTTCCCCTCACTGGCTGCTGTTGCAACCAAGTTTCTCGCTGCCCCCTGCACCTCTGTGGACAGTGAGAGACTCTTTAGTGCAGTGTCCAACGTCCTGGATGAGAAAAGGAATCGGCTCTTAGCTGAGAGGGTAGAGGTGCTGGTTTTCTTTAAAAAAAAACTCCACTTAATTGTGATGCCAGACAGTGAGTACGAATAGAGTGCAGCAGCAAAAAAAAAAAAAAAAAAAGCGTGTTGCAATTTTATATCCCATGTTTACAATTTATATTTTATATCCCATGTTTACAATTTATATTTGAATTGTGAAATATATACATGTTGTTTTTCACGTTGCATTAAGCTGCTGCTTAAACTAGACTAGTTCATAGTCTAGAGCAGGGGTTCCCAAACTTTTCAGGCCGGGGCCCAGAAAATAAGGCGTCAGAGAGCCGCGGCCCAATGCACATCGTCTGGCTTTTTTTTTATTTTTTTTTTGTCAGGCGACCGATTTTTTAAGCCAAATATCACTTCAATCCTATTAAGTTAGTTCAAGTTAGTTATTCATTTATATGTGCTATTTATGAGAGGGCTAACTTGTTGCAAAATAATAATGATAATAATAATAGCCTCATTAAAATACTATTGTTGCTTCGGTTGTTTTCAGCGTTTTATGTGCATAATCTGTTATTTAGTTTGAAATGTTCGTTGAAATAAGTAGATTTTTCGTTTTTGTTTATTTATTAAGTTAATATAAAACCATATAGTCACATTTTAGAATACAATAGAATAGAATTTTAGAATACAACTAGAAACACTGTCCTGGCCTGCTTCTAAGTTCAGTGGCCTGACAAAAAAAATTTAAATAAAAAAATAAAAAATAAAAAAATAATTTTTTTTTTTGTTTTTTTTTTTTTTTTTAAATCATCTCGCGGCCCATCCGTGGCTGCTCGCGGCCCACCTTTGGGTCGCGACCCCGACTTTGGGAACCACTGGTCTAGAGTACATTCAAATTTCAAGGGTTAGGCTTCCCTTAAAAAAATTTAAAAGTGTGTTGCAATTTTATATCTCATGTTTACATTTTATATTTGAATTGTGAAATACGTAGTTTTTCACGTTGCATTGAGCTGCTGCTTAAACTAGACTAGGTCATAGTCTAGAGTACATTCAAATTTCAAGGGGTTAGGCTTCCCTTAAAAAAATGTAAAAGTGTGTTGCAATTTTATATCTCATGTTTACATTTTATATTTGAATTGTGAAATACGTAGTTTTTCACATTGCATTGAGCTGCTGCTTAAACTAGACTAGGTCATAGTCTAGAGTACATTCAAATTTCAAGGGTTAGGCTTCCCTTAAAAAAATTAAAAAGTGTGTTGCAATTTTATATCTCATGTTTACAATTTATATTTGAATTGTGAAATATATACATGGTGTTTTTCACGTTGCATTAAGCTGCTGCTTAAACTAGACTAGTTCATAGTCTAGAGTACATTCAAATTTCAAGGGGTTAGGCTTCCCTTAAAAAAATTAAAAAGTGTGTTGCAATTTTATATCTCATGTTTACATTTTATATTTGAATTGTGAAATACGTAGTTTTTCACGTTGCATTGAGCTGCTGCTTAAACTAGACTAGGTCATAGTCTAGAGTACATTCAAATTTCAAGGGGTTAGGCTTCCCTTAAAAATTTTTTAAAGTGTGTTGCAATTTTATATCTCATGTTTACATTTTATATTTGAATTGTGAAATACGTAGTTTTTCACATTGCATTGAGCTGCTGCTTAAACTAGACTAGGTCATAGTCTAGAGTACATTCAAATTTCAAGGGTTAGGCTTCCCTTAAAAAAATTTAAAAGTGTGTTACAATTTTATATCTCATGTTTACATTTTATATTTGAATTGTGAAATACGTAGTTTTTCACGTTGCATTGAGCTGCTGCTTAAACTAGACTAGTTCATAGTCTAGAGTACATTCAAATTTCAAGGGTTAGGCTTCCCTTAAATTTTTTTTAAAGTGTGTTGCAATTTTATATCCCATGTTTACAATTTATATTTGAATATATACATGTTGTTTTTCACGTTTCATTGAGCTGCTGCTGTTAATTTAATTTTAAAACTAGACTAGTTCATAGTCTAGACTAGAATTATTCTGCACTAAGACAATTTTTATATTTTATTTTATTATTTATGAGTCATTGAGTATGACTGAATGTAAAGTCAAGCTACCTCTGTTACTTGCACTACCAGACCAGTACCTTTGTTATTGCTGCACTATTCTTAATTCTGCACAATATTTGTTTTACATGGTTATTTTATTTTGTGGTGCACCACTGATATATAACTATAAGCTTTATATTTATTTTGTTTTGCTGCAATAAGTGAATCCTGTTGGATACTGTTAAATAAAAAAATAACTAAAACATTGATTGCATTTTCTTTATCTGACGTGCAGTCACCTGGTTTTTACAGACGATGGCGCCATTGCTCTATGTATGTTATTGCCATCTCATGAAGCAGCAGGCTGGAGCACATTGTGCTCGCTAGGTAGGAGGTGGAGTTAGGTGCAATGCCTTGCTTGAATGAAGTTAACTTTTCACCTGGCTGGATAATGTCAATTATTTTCTGTGACTGAGGATTATCGTCGGCGTTTCAGACCAACCAAAACCGAGCAAATAATTACGTAAGTCGAACACTGAATGTATACTAAATGTGCAAACAGATATTGAAACTTTGAATATTTCTCATATGAAGCGAAGCACATTTCTCAGGGTGAATGTAATAACAAGAGCCGCTGCGCTCGCGCCCCTCGAGGGACTATTTTAGGCAACGGAGGGGCTTTATTCAACAAACATGACCATGTTCACATCTTAAACTCATACTGAGGCCTTAGTTTTGGTTTTAAATTGCATATCATCATTCATTTATTTATTGTCACAGACTCACAGTCACAGAGCAGAAGAATTTTGCCAAAACAAACCAATAGTATCCAGCTGTAGAACGGCAGACCAGCCACACTCAGACCCAAACGCATTTCCTTTGATTTAATTATACATCAAATGATTTATGTCAAGGATTGCAAATGCAAATGCCTCGCTTGAATGAAGTTAACTTTTCACCTGGATAACGTCAACATTCAGGGTGAATGTAATGTGAGAAATTAAGATAACATTTTTTTATTTTTTTTTATTGATCGGATCGGGAACGATCGGGATCGGTAGATACTCAAAATCACATGATCGGGATCGGATCGGGAGCAAAAAAAGGTGATCGGGACATCCCTAATAATCACCTTAACCGACTGCTGATTGGTTACGATTTTGTAGTTCCGTAAAACACAGCAACACTGTCAGATGATGAAAAGAAACCATTAAAGTAAAATGTTTCATTCACAATTTGATGACTGTCCTGAAATCTCAGAACAAAAAGCGAAACAAGCAGCCAGAACCCAATCAGATGCTTCATGACCTCCATGTTTGTTTTTATTTTCGACCAAAAAGCATGTGAATGGTTGGATACCAATGAACAGTTGGAAATCCATGAATGGTTGAAAATCCATGGACGGTTGGATGGCAATGAACGGTTGGACATCCACGAACACAAGTTGGAGAAAAGTCTACCCGACATGGACATGTGAATCAGTGAGTTAGTAATGAAATGATGCATCCATGACGCATTTCACATCTATAAAAAACACAGATCACCTTCCTTTCTTTTCCCACTGGGTCCTTGCTGGACACAATGAAGCAGCGGTTTTGCCTTTTCTGCACCACCTGGGCAGCAGAGGATAACTACATTTTCATCAGCAGGGGAAAGGCTGCGGAGCAGAAGAGGTCTGTCGGCCCTGGTCGCGTGTATGCTTTCTACAACGCAGTTGGGTTTCCGGGTTCCTCTAATTGGCCACTAAGCCCACGTGACCCTACGCTATTACGCCCCCCTTATCGCCGCCAGTTATCGCTTACGCCCGCGCATGCGCATGAGCCGCGACAAGCCCCTCAGCCAGCCAGCAATACTAAGCTCCAGTTAACCTAATTTATACCGTAACGAATCATTAAAAAAATATACGCTTAACTGGAATATGTTGTTTCTTTACACATATGTTGGATTATGTACAAATCTAATCATGACATTTAAGACATGCATGACATACAGATATATATATATATCTCTGACTCTGAGCACCTGAAGACTGTGCTATTAAACCAGGAAGTGCAGCACTATGTCAGCAGAGTAGAGCCTCCACTACTGCAGTGCAACACACAAACTCAAGACTAGATTGAACAAAAACGCTCATGGACCCGCGGTCTGTCATTGAATGCTTGCGTGTGTTGTTCGTTGGATTCGTTTTGGATTATTTGGCCACCAAAACAACTATCAAAACGTACACGGACTGCGGTCTCACGTTGACTGGCTTGTGTTGTCGCGCTGTGTGCAGACACTGGATGAACCCGCCCACCTCTACCTTTGATTGGCTTACCATGGCATTTTACTCAACCTCAGCCAATCGCGCGCTGAGGTTGGCTGAGAAAGACTAACCTCGTTCCCAGCTTTATAGAATGCCTCTCGGCGCAGAGATCTGTCTGATGAACCCCGAGTCGCGCGATTTTTTATTGGTTGTCATGACAAACCAATTACATAATCCAACATATGTGTAAAGAAACAACATATTCCAGTTAACGGTATATTTTTTTAATGATTCGTTACGGTATAAATTAGGTTAACTGGAGCTTAGTATTGCTGGCTGGCTGAGGGGCTTGTCGCGGCTCATGCGCATGCGCAGGCGTAATCGATAACAGGCAGCGATAAGGGGGGCGTAATAGAGTAGGGTCACGTGGGCTTAGTGGCCAATCAGAGGAACCCGGAAACCCAACTGCGTTGTAGAAAGCATTCACGCGCCCTGGTCAGCAGCTGCAGTTGATCCATGTTGTTGCTCAGGGAGGGCAGCTCAGATACATCCTCACGTCCTCCAGCGGGGAAGTCAGCCGCCTCGCTTATCCTTTTCCTTTTGTCTCTGTACACATGCAACAAGAACAGAGAGACTAAGGCTCAGCTTCTTCCCTCAGGCCATCAGAACAATGAACACTGATCTCTCCACACACAAGCACACATGAACACACACATACACACACACAACACAACATTCTGCACTCGCACACACACAATCACTAACCATTCCACCATAATCCGCAGTTGCTTTAATCTATTGTACAAACTCTATTATGATTGCACATATTGTATATTGTATTGTTTATTTTTTATTATGTATTGTATTTATTATGTTTGTATGCACAGCGTTATTGAAAACAAAGGTGTGCCCTCAATAATTTTTTGTTGAAATACACATTGAATGCATGAGTGAGCAAGCCCAGCCACTGAGTGGTTGATATTAAATCAAATAAAATAAAATGTGTTAGTATAGCCCAAAATCACAACAAATTGATAATATAGTATTGCTATGGATGATAGATGGATAGATAATAGAACAAGTGAATGATTGGTATGTATGTATATATACATTTAGTAAAACACATATATATATATATATATATATATATATATATATATATATATATATATATATATATATATATATATATATATATATATATATATATATATATATATATATATATATATATATATATATATATGTAACTGGTCTAAGGCCACCCTCTTTAAAGTCGTCGTGCATGGGAAGTGATGAGACAATTGTGGCCAGTCCAATGTTTATTTCTCCTGTTGAAACATCCCAGACAGGCACATATCAACACTTGGCCAGCAGATGGCGTCAACAACTTGCATAGGCTATTCCTCGTTCAGGCCAGACTGCACGTTTTGAATGATACATTGAAATATCACATTAAAATAAAATACACAATGAAATAATACAAATTAAACAATAAGACATCTCCAATTACCTGTTGAAACATCCCAGACAGGCACATATCAACACTTGGCCAGCAGATGGCGTCAACAACTTGCATAGGCTACAATGGGGGAAAACATGTCACGCTGTCAGAACGAGGCCTACAACGCATTGTTCAGCCATTACCACAAACTCAGTCAGCATGTGTCATACAAGAGTTCGCCACCACAGCTAAACCACATTACAAAAAGTGCAGAATTGTTCACATTAACACAGTTACCACTATATACAACTCCGGTTCATTGCCCGGCAACTTATTTACACAGTAAACCATCAATACGTTCTTTTAAACCAAAGATATGTTTTAGGGACATGGGACAGCTCTTACCTATTCCTCGTTCAGGCCAGACTGAACGGGAATAGGCGCGCAAGGGGAAATACGTCACTTCGGGAGGAAGTGACGACGGTTTCAAAATAAAAGACTATGAGAGTAAAAGATAATAATAAACAAATTAAAATAAAACGTTAGGGAGGGATTCTTTGTGGAATACAACATATTAGTATATTTTATATATATACCTGCTACATATACATACATACATACATGGTAGAAATAGTATCTAAAGTACATAAGAACATTTTTTTATTCAAATTAAATAGAGCTGAGAACAAAAAAGCATAGGAAGCCAAATGTGCACTTAAGTCAACTCACCTTCGGGAAGGCTGATTAATAACTCTACACATCTGTAGTCAGAAGGCTGATTAATAACTCTACACATCTGTAGTCAGAAGGCTGATTACCTCTACAGATCTGTAGTCAGAAGGCTGATTAATAACTCTACACATCTGTAGTCAGAAGGCTGATTACCTCTACACATCTGTAGTCAGAAGGCTGATTACCTCTACAGATCTGTAGTCAGAAGGCTGATTACCTCTACAGATCTGTAGTCAGAAGGCTGATTAACTCTACATATCTGTAGTCAGAAGGCTGATTAATTCTACAGATCTGTAGTCAGAAGGCTGATTGATTCTACAGATCTGTAGTCAGAAGGCTGATTAATTCTACAGATCTGTAGTCAGAAGGCTGATTGATTCTACAGATCTGTAGTCAGAAAGCTGATTAATAACTCTACAGATCTGTAGTCAGAAGGCTGATTGATTCTACAGATCTGTAGTCAGAAGGCTGATTGATTCTACAGATCTGTAGTCAGAAGGCTGATTAATTCTACAGATCTGTAGTCAGAAGGCTGATTGATTCTACAGATCTGTAGTCAGAAGGCTGATTGATTCTACAGATCTGTAGTCAGAAGGCTGATTAATTCTACAGATCTGTAGTCAGAAGGCTGATTGATTCTACAGATCTGTAGTCAGAAGGCTGATTAACTCTACAGATCTGTAGTCAGAAGGCTGATTAATTCTACAGATCTGTAGTCAGAAAGCTGATTAATTAACTCTACAGATCTGTAGTCAGAAGGCTGATTAATAACTCTACAGATCTGTAGTCAGAAGGCTGATTGATTCTACAGATCTGTAGTCAGAAGGCTGATTGATTCTACAGATCTGTAGTCAGAAGGCTGATTGATTCTACAGATCTGTAGTCAGAAGGCTGATTAATTCTACAGATCTGTAGTCAGAAGGCTGATTGATTCTACAGATCTGTAGTCAGAAGGCTGATTAACTCTACAGATCTGTAGTCAGAAGGCTGATTAATTCTACAGATCTGTAGTCAGAAGGCTGATTAATTAACTCTACAGATCTGTAGTCAGAAGGCTGATTAATTAACTCTACAGATCTGTAGTCAGAAGGCTGATTAACTCTACAGATCTGTAGTCAGAATGAACCTATTCATTATTATTGTGTTATTCCTTTCGCACCAAAGTTACATTTGTAGAACAAATGCCTGTGAGTCGCCACTAGGGGAAGTGTGTCTAACCGTGACTTAGTCGGTAAACTTAGACTAAACAGTAGAGCTAGAGCAATATCGACTATCAGCTAATTTCGGCCAATCAAAGTTGACTATACAAATCCTTAGTCGGGGACAGGCTTAATATGTACTTATTTGTAATAATAATGAATATAACATTACGTACAATACCTTTTTCCTTTGGTCAATAAGTACTTAATTTACATATTTCAAGCGGGGGGGGGGGGGGGCAGCAGGGGGGGGGGGGGGACAGAAAGGGTGATGTTCAGTGCATCATAACGACGCACCGCTACGAGCGCTGAAACATCTCTCAAAATCTTCATCATGAACTGAGAGGGATGGATAAATGAAAGTCCCCCTGTGGATCTCAGAGTGCACAGAACAGCTCTCCTCCCATCACGCTGCAGCGCTCTCAAAATCTGGTGTCTGGGCTTGATACCAAAAAGATTTAATCCGGCTTGGAGCTCATAAATCTCTGTCCCAAAGGAGAGAGGCTTACGTGTGTGTGTGTGTGTGTGCGCACGCGCGCGCTACTGTGGGATGTTTTGCCAGCAGTGCCTCAGGAGGTAGCTAGTAGCTAAGAATATCAGACACAACATAAATCCCCCGACAGAGATGTGGCTTTCTTTAAAACCCTGAATGGGTAGTGGGCCTTCTTCTGGTGGGGCCTCACATGACACCAGTAACCTCTTAAAGGTCCCGTGTCTTATAAATGGCCTTTTCCAGTGTTTAGCATTGTTTTATAGCAATGTTAACAGAATTCGGCTATAGGGCGACAATAATGTGGTCAAGAGGCATGGTTTCTATCTTGAGCCTTAACTGGCGTGGTTTATTATTCACATGGCAGAGCAGTAACACTACAGGTCTTCTCTCACAGAGAGACTGGGGGAAAAAGAAAGAAGTGGGAGGAGACACCTCTATTTATACTCGCCACCTGGTGGTGTTCCTGAGTGTCTCCGCCTAGAGCGCCCTCTAGTGGAAACAGTTATATATGCAGTTAGACAGTTACTAGTGTAAACAGTTATATATGCAGTTAGACAGTTACTAACAATCCTACACAGAACCTCTGCCTTCAACAGTCCCACTTAGGGTTTAGCATACTGGATAACTTTGTGGAAAAACATTTTACAAAGGAGATAATATAATCCAAAAACATCAACAGGGTATGACAGTCAATACTTTCACATTAAACATGACCCTTGCAAATCCCTTCAATTTTAATTTGGAACAGGTTTCCTCATAGTGTCTGCTACTCTGTCGTCCGTTGGGCAGTAAACCGGTGTCATTCTTTCTTCTCTGACGACAGATCTGATGAGATGATATTTTCTATATTGGCGTGTTTATATCTATGTTGACACACTGGGTTCCTAGTGTAGCACTTGTGTCACTAACAGTAACAGCTGTTCGCCACGGGCACAGTTCTAGATTCGAATGAGGAGAGGAGTAATATGCACAATTGAAAGAATAGTAGACCAGAGACAGAGTTAACAATGACCGGTTTATTAACTAAAAGCATGCTAGCTAGACATACAGGCATACAGATGTAAAGTACTAGTTGTTTGAAGTATCCCTTTTAGATTCTTTCAGTAACCTCTCCTTTAAGTCCTAGATTGATTGGATCAACCCATTAGGTTTGGTTCAGACGTCTCTGAGGTTATCTCTAGCTAAAAGCTAGGTTCAAGGTTGGATATTGGATGTATCCTTTTATCATCAGTAAACTCTATATCAGTTTATCATTAGTAAACACTATATCAGTTTATAATTTCAATAGGTAAATGTTTAAACATATTCATTTAAACCTTTAAATGTGCAGGGAATGCAAATACCTTATTACGTGAAATGCTCCTTTAAACTCTTCCTTTGAAGGTGTAACACAACAAAAGTACCAATAGGAATATTCCAGGTTATGGGAATGCAAATACCTTATTAGGTGAAATTACCCTTTAAACCATCTTTCTTTACAGGAGAACCATCAGTGATTCAACTATAATTAATGTCATCAATGGGATTCAAGTATCTTATTGGGTACATTGACCCTTTAACTTGTCCTCTTTACAAGAGAACATCAGTAGTTCAGGTATCTTACTGGGCGTATTTACCCTTTAAGTCTCCCTTCTTATAGGAGAAATATCAATGGTTCAAGTATCTTACCAGTGGTTCAAGTATCTTACCGGGTATATTTACCCTTTAATTCTCCCTTCTTATAGGAGAATATCAGTACCCATGTATCAAATTAAATCAAATCAAATACAAAACACAATATCAAAATAACAAAAGGGTGAACGGGGTCGGAGCCCTTGGAATGTCCTTGTATTCTCGTTCAATCAGTTCGTGTATCAGAAAAGGATATACAGTAGGTCAGTTCAATCCGTGGAAGTTCTTATGATTCAAGTTCAATCAGTTCAATCCTACCGGACTGTTGAGGTAACAGGAGTTGAGCAACAGGGGTATTCACATCAGGCTGGCATTAGCCTTGAGCTATATCAGAGGTTCAGTGGGTTGGCTCGCCATCTTGTATCGGTCCGGCACACCGCCTCGTCCCGCGTGGGCACACGTGGTGATGGGTGGTCTGGAACTGCTTCCAGGGTGGAACGGGTGCTAGGAAAACCTAAAAACCTGGCCAAAACCGCAGGTTACTTTAACTGCAACGCTTCTTCGGTTTTGCAACTGGGGGAATCTTTTATAACTGTTTGATAACTGTTTTTATCATACTATTTCATCTCGGCAGCAGCAACGTTCAGCTGCGTCATCTCCGTGGATGTGTGTGTCTCATCTGCACGTAGTGCAGACTCACCTGCTGTAAAGCAAGGCGTGACTGTCATGATATCTATCTCGCGTCATCAAGTAAATTAAAGGGCAGTGCTGTAATTCAAAGGACTTGGTACCCAATAATATTAACTACTTATGTTCTTACATAATAGCAATAACTATTTTTGTTCTTACTCAATGGCATTAACTATTTATGTTCCCATGACTAAATAGTTATGAATCTGAAACCTGGGTTACACTAGCAATCACAATGGTTCCCTGGTTGGCCTCATAAACAACAGCCCTCATATATAAACAGTGTCCATCATTTTTAACTGATGTTGACAAAATGCCCCTCATCTTCAAAAACCACCTTAACAATATACTCGTAATCTTATCTCCATCACTTCTAACAGTTGTTCTGGATAAATACACTCATGTATAGGCATAGCTAGAGCCGTATATTCGGCTTCACTAGTTGATAGCACCATTGTGGGCTGCTTCTTTGTTTTCCCATGAAACCAGTGAGCTGTCTGTATTCAAACTCACACAATATCCTGTACCTTTAAGATAACAAAAAAACATGTTTGGCTGTTGAAGTAAAAAGGGTCCTTGGTTCTTATATTAAGAACCAGCTATGATACTCTGCGTTGTGTCTGTCCGTTTACTAATTCCCTTTTACTTTAAAAAGGCCAAGCATGGCCTTGTAACGACGGCGGAGCAGGAGAATGAAATGAAGACGATGAGAGTTTGCTAATGTACAAAATCCGCTTTTTATTTCACAAGCAAAAGTGAAATAACAATACCTGATTCAAAACGTGCAATGAAACAAAGATACCATGAGACTATGCCCTCAGCTCTTTGTTTCAGACTAATCAAAAGGAAGTTACTAAAGGAATGGTCAATGTAGGCCTCTGTTGCCTGGTGACAACAAAGGAATCTGGTTTCTCGTCTGAAGAGCGTCTTCTTCTGTGTTCCTGCTGCCGTCCTCCTGTGGGTATCTGCATTTGGCTCTGGAAAGCGTGTGTGTGTTGTTGTTGCGTTCGTTCTGCTCTCTCTAACTAGACTGCTAGTCTTTAAAGCCTTTACTCCTCCCCTTGGGATCTTACGTCAGAGGGGAGGACCTCTTTAGAAGAGAGAGATTCTGATTGGCTGAAACCCTAGATCGGCCATTTTGAGTAGGCCTGTCGTCCGATATTACCTTATAGGGAAATATCTTTGCTAGATGTAATTTTTACAGGGCAGGCTGTTTCTTGTTTAGAGAATTCTCTAGTTTAGCGTTTAAATGTATCCGCATTAGATTTATCAATTTATCAATCAAAGAGTAATGCTTATTTTGATTAAACATCTAATTTAGTCTTTCCACCGAATTTCTTAGTGTCCTAAACATAGATTAAACCTATTGTGGGTTTATAAGACAAACTGTTTTACTTTCTGTAATCTAGGTTAATATCTTTGAAGTTAATTTGATGCTTAAACCTGTTTTAGACCATATGAATATCAGTTCAATATTGTAAACAGATTGATTTCTATAGCTTGACTATACTTTGTAAAGATGAATACACTATTTTATAACTGTTTTTACTGATTGATTTAGACTTTACACCAATGGAACCTATTTATTATTTTTTACTTCTATTAAGTTAGGTTTATTTAATCAAGTACATTATCACTTCCGGTTAAGCTGCAATATGTAGCGCACGCATTTGGTAATAGCTCCGCTCCCGTTAACGTTAATTTCGTTTAAAAACCTTATTTGGACAATACCAAAAGAGATTAGACCACATCGTATGTATTGATAAGACCTTCTACTAACTATAACAAAAGACAACATGGTTAAGGATAGGGAAAAGATGGGAAAGAAACAAGATACGGCCACTCCAGCGGCGCAGATTGAAACACGTTCAAAAAGATACGTTCAAGGCGACGCTGCTACAGATCCGTTGGCGACAAGCCCCGCCGAGGGGAATATAGAGGAGATTACACCGGGACCATCGGCTATTGGCTCCGACAGGGAGACAATAGTTGTCAACATAACAGTAACGACAGGAACAAGCTCCGTGAGAGATAAAGCAGTTGATTTTGAGAAGATAATAGCAGACAGATCCACCGGTACCCTCACTGCACCCATACCACCAACAGACACAAGCAGTACAATTACACCACCCGACTTCAACTCACTGACTACCCTGTAAGGCTGAGCCCGAACGTTCGAACGTTCGAACGTTCATTCGTTAAGCTGACATTCGGACTTTAATTAATGGGTTCGAACGTTCGGTGAAAAAAAATAAAGCAGGCGCAACGACGGTGAGGCGATGTGAAGCGTAATCATAAGTAGGAACTTTATGCAGTACTCAGTAGCTTGTTTATTTTCTTCTGAGTGCTTTGTTTAATTACATGTTTACATGAACAGCCACCACTGTAAACAACATGTTTTTTCACGAATAGATTATGCAATGCCGCCCTCCGTAGGATCTATAATGATAAAAAAAATAAAAATTATATATAAAAAAAAAAAAGTAATAAAACATTTTTTTTTATTAAAAAATTTTACAAAAAACGAACGTTCGAACGTTCGTTCGATGAACCCTGGCGAACGTTCGAACCCTAAAAACAGGGTTCGGGCTCAGCCTTACTACCCTGATGAAAGAACAGATGGTCGCTTTCAAATTACACATCGAGGAACTCAAAGATGAATTCAAAGCACACGTCGATGCTAAACTTGAAGAGGTTATGAGAGCGGTCGCTGTACAGTCCGAGCGAATCACGACAGTGGAGAATACGGTGACAGATATTACACGGGCAGTCAAAGTGAACGAGAACACCATCAGCATTGGCATGACAGAGGTAACAAAAGAGATAGAAAGGGTGGAAGAGGCATGCCGGAGGAAAATACAAGAAGTTAAAGATGAAGCGATGGAGAGGCTACTCGAAACCCAACGCTACCACAGGCGAAATAACATCCGCATTGTAGGACTTGATGAAGCAGTCAATTGCGCAGACGACAACTTTCCAACAGTGCTATCAGTGATTTTGGGTAACAACTTTCTAAACACAGTGCCGAAAGTGGACCAAGCTTACAGAATCGGTTCTCGGGAGCAAAGAAGCAACGGGCCAAGAGTCATCATTGTTACTCTGCGGAAGACGGCAATAAGAGATGACATCATCAAAATTGCTCGCATCCAACGGGGGAAGCTGAAACATGGTGAACACTCAATATTTATCTATGAGGATCTAAGCAAAGAGGCCATCGTTCGACGTCTACCCTACAAGGAGGTGATGCAGAAATTGTTCATGTCTGGCCTCAGACCAAGGCTAACATACCCGGCGCTGTTATCGATCGTGGGCAGGGACGGCCGTAGGTTTGGATTACACACACCTAAAGAAGCTGAGGAATACTGGAATCGACATGGAGCAGAACCCCCAAGGCAGAACGAAACACTGTCTGAAAGCAGATAAGCCTTCTCATCTCTCTCTTTCTATGTGTATATCAGTATTAGAATGACTTTATCTGTGTTCATCAAAAGTAGCAGATGATATGCAGGCCGTCTACACCAATGCGTATTGTATATAATACGATTCGTAATGCATTATATTTTCAGACCTCTGGTCTTTGTGGAGACAAGAACATATCATTACAATAAGAACAATCTGGAAGATTCTGGGCTTATCGCTCGACTGCTCTGGGTCACTAAATCTCCCGAAAATACTATTAGTCATGAACCCTGGGTAGGAAGATCATTCTGGAACATAACAACAGTCTGTTAGTATATACTAGTGTATTCTACAACCTTCTAGAAAATAATGCACCGTAACAACGAAGGCTTGCAACTCTAACATTAACATCCGGTGTGGATAAACATAGCATATGATCAATTGACTGAAGTGTAATCAGGCCTTAATAAAACTTTAAAAATAAATTAACCACACCTAAACGTATGAGCACAACAAGGTTATTCTAACAATTTAAGTAATCACTCCACTGATGTAGAGATTGGCACATTGTAGCTCTAAAAGGCTCTGTTTTTCTCTTTTATCTAATTACTCAATTCTGTTCTAGTGGCTTCTCCACGTTGAGTATTATTCTATCTCTCACTTCTTATTTTTATCTTTTTTTTTCTTTCTCTCTCTTTTATCTTATAATGTTCTTTCCCAATGTTCTTCATATTAAGGTGTTAATGTTTCTCTACAATCTTTTCCTTTTTCTGATGTTTCCTACATAAGTTAGTAGAGGGTTCAAATGAATATATCGATGAACGTTTATTCTTTTCTTTTCTTCTCATTTTTCATAATATTTCATATGGCAATTAGCATAGGAAGATTAGGATTACAAAGCTCAGTTTGGGCAATCCGGTGGCCTAAGGGAGAGAGTCATACGCAGAGGATGTGTCTTTGGAACACAGGACTGTACGACTCTCTGGGTTAGGGGAAAATAGGGGATTTTTATTTGTATATATATATGTTTTTAAGCTCGGCTCTCAACGGGACCTCAATAATTGGATGTACATCTATTGTAGCTTCGCACTCCAGAAGCATTACCAAAAACCACACAAAAACATGCATAGATTATGGCTAGTTTGAATATAATGACATGGAACACTGGTGGGATAAACAAACAACACAAACGCAGAAGCGTGCTCACACTGATGAAAAAAGAACATGTGGACGTGGCTCTACTAAGCGAAACGCACATTTTAGAGGAAGACATAGATACGTTAGCGGATAACACATACCATAATAATAGTCACTCTTCTTTTTGTACGAGAACTCGAGGTGTAGCCATAGTCGTCAGACGTAAGTTAAGTATCGAATTAAAGGGGGTATGGTCGGATGCGGAGGGGCGTATAACTATAGCTAGGATTGTACACAATAACAGGGAAATAGCGTTGGCAGCGGTATATACCCCAAATTTGTACGAAGAGGGTTTCTTCACTTCACTAACCGATGAAATGTTAAACCATCCCGAGTACTCATTTATAATAGGTGCGGATTTTAATGCCATTTGGAATCCAAGGATGGACAAATCTTACCTCGCCTTTTCCAGCGAACAAAAAAATGTATCTAAAGCACTAAAAGATTGGTCACAGACTACAGGGGTAAATGATTTATGGCGTTCACTTAATCCCACGACCCGAAAGTACTCTTGTCGATCGGCGAGACATAACACATTATCCAGAATTGATTATGTCTTTGCATCCCCGAGATTATTTGATAAATATGAAGTGGAAATGATACCCAATGCACTATCAGATCACTGTTATTTACTCCTAAAAGCAACATTTGGTATACTATCTTCCCGGGCCCCAAGATGGCGTTTTAATTCGATGCTGCTTAACAACAAGGAATTCATTACACAACTCAAAGAAGCTCTCACAGTATTCCTACGGGAGAATGCAAACGCGGTGCAAGACCCCAGAATAATATGGATGTCGGTAAAGGGTATGATCAAGGATTTCACTGATAGATTTTCCTCCATAATGCGCAAGAATCAATGCACAAAACTGTCTGAACTGGAAACGCTTTACTCAACGTTATTTAATTCTTTAAAATACAACAACCCAACTAGACTAGAAAATCAAGTTAACGTACTAAAAACAGAGATCAATGCCATATACAGACAACAATCGGAAATGCAAATACGCAGCACAAGACAACAGCAGTACTCCCAAGGTTCTAAACCTAGTCACCTATTAGCCATGCGATTAAGAATTAATGCAAAATTTGCAGATATAACTGCCATTAGAAAACAACAAGTACTTGTAACAGACCCCAAAATAATAAACGACACATTCAAAGAATTCTACTCCGATTTATATAAATCAGAAACGACCTTTGATCAAAACAAAATGGACACATATCTTAATCAAATTATTCTCCCTAAACTCTCGGAAGATGACGCTAAACAGTTAGAAGCACCGATCACACTAGAGGAACTCAAGAAGGCCATATCCGAAATGAAAAATGGTAAGGCTCCTGGAAGAGACGGTATCCCATCGGAAATGTACCTTTCTTGTTGGGACATAATTGGACCCTTATTACTAAATATGATCTTATACTCAGTCAAGGAGGGACGCTTCCATAAACACGACAATATTGCACTCATTTCAGTCCTTCTCAAAAAAGACAAAGACCCCACCGAGTGCGGTAGTTACAGACCCTTAAGCCTCCTCGGAACCGATGTCAAACTGTACTCTAAGGTATTAGCCATCAGATTACAAAAGCATATGACGTCTTTAGTTCATCCGGACCAAACTGGCTTCATAAGAGGTCGCCTGATCAATGATAACATAAGACGAATACTGCACGTACTAGATGCAGACAAAGAAGACACCATACCTAAGGCGATGCTGTCCCTGGATGCTATGAAAGCCTTTGACAGGCTGGAATGGTCGTTTCTATGGGCAGTATTAGAAAGGATGGGGTTAGGAAAAGGATTCATTGATATGATTAAAGTATTATACAAAGACCCATCGGCCATGATTACAACAGGTACATTCATCTCCAAAATCTTTCCGGTATCACGCTCAGCCAGACAGGGTTGCCCTCTTAGTCCCGGACTATTCGATCTATCATTAGAACCTTTAGCACAATATATAAGACAATCCCAATCCATAGAACCAATCGTAATCAAGGGCACACAACATAAAATTTGTTTATATGCGGACGACGTAATATTGTTCATGCAAAGCCCCAACACCACATTGCCTCATCTACTCAAGCTGATAGAGAACTTTGGTGATTTATCGGGATTTAAAATAAATTGGCCGAAGTCGGCTTTCCTTCCACTTAACACCCATGCAAAGAAAGACACAACCCTCCCAGGTGCGATACCCATGGTAAAACATTTTAGATGCTTGGGTGTGGAAATATTTCCCACCATAAGACAAACGGTGAAGCACAATTACACAAAAATACAGAACAAAATCAAAGACGACCTGGACAGGTGGGCAAAACTTAAAAACTCAGTACAGGCAAGGGTATCAATAGTTAAGATGGATGTACTACCAAGAATCAACTTCATCAGCTCAATGCTACCGTTACCCCCTCCAGAGGGCTACTGGAAAAGATTACACTCCTCCACATACAAATTTATTTGGAATAACAAACCACCTCGCATAAAAAGATCCACCGCACAGAGAAATAAAGCAGACGGTGGCATGGCAGTTCCAGATTTTTTCCAATATTTTAAGGCTTACACATTAAGACCATTGACAATATGGTTTGATCCCCAGGCTTTGGTATCCTGGAGAGAATTGGAAGAAAACATAGTAGCCCCACAGAGACTGAAGGACATAGCACACACTAAACTTCCAATCAAGCACTGTGAGCGGAAATTTGGCCCCATAATTACCCATGCAATCCGAACATGGCGGGAAACAAAAAAAAATATCCTAACCCTCAAAAATGGCATAATCACACTCCCATATTCAATAACAATGCACTCTTAATGGAAAAACGTCCTATAAGATTCCCTATATGGGAAGAGCAAGGCATACACTCATTAGGGGATATTTTTAATAACCAGGGCTTTTGTAGTTATGGAGAAATATGCACAAAGTTTAACCTCACCGAGTCCACATGGCTTTTTTACATACAGTTACGCCTATGTTTGAGGTCTCACGGTGTTCCATTAGACATACCAGTTGAACACCACAGATACCACAAATTCTTCTATGAAAGAGAAACATTGAGAGGTTTTGTATCAGGTTTTTATTATCAATTACTAACGTCCTCGTATGAAACCCTCCAACTAGACACTGTCTGGAGGAGGGATATACCAGACCTGGAAAGTGACTTTGATTGGCAAGAAGCATGGGCAAATGTCCGTCTTACATCAAGGAACCCGGACCATCAACAAATCAATCTTAACTATATTCAGAGGACATACTTGACTCCTATAAGACTGAACAGAATGGGCCTGAAACAAGACTCAAAATGCTCCCAATGTACAAATGGAGACGAAGGGACATTTATGCACATGTATTGGGACTGCCCACCAGTTAAGGCATTCTGGAAAGATGTGACCCATCAATTATCAAAACTCGTATCTTGGAATATACCAGTACACCCCTCTGTATTGCTTTTGAATGATGTTTTTGAGTTTGCAGTAAATCCACAGCTAAAGAGATTGGTTTTATCGGGTATCACAGTAGCTAAAAAACTGATCGCATCACGCTGGTTTCAACCGGAAAAAATTTGCCGGAAAGTTTGGTCTCTTACATATCTCGATGTGATTTATCAAGAAATATCTACAGCAAGAATTCTGGGTCTCAACGAATCCAAAATGTCAATGTGGAGAATAAAAGCTAGCTTATAATGGTAGTGTCTGGTTAGGAGTGAGGGATAATGGAGGTACTATCCAAGGAGGGGTCCGGGAGGGGGGGGTTCGAGCTGGAGCATATGTGTGTAGGGTTTTAGAAAATAGGTATTAGGGGTATATCCTGTATAAGGCATTTGTATAATTGTTAATTTCGTTGGATATACACTGTATACGGTAAAATATTATTATAGACTTTTTTTTTTGTCTTTTGTTTCTGTACTTGCATGTAATTTTAGCCACCTTGACTGTTAGTTTCATTATGCATTGTGTGTTGAGTACTGACTTTTAATAATTTCTGTTTTGCAATAATAAAAAAAAAAAAAAAAAATTAGTGTATTCTTATATTAAACCAATGTTTTAGTTTGAACGCTGATACTCTCTCCCTGCAAACCAGGAGAGGCGTTTTCTGCCGGCCGTTTGTCTCAGCTGGTGTTATCTGAAACGTCCTTTTGAAGCTCTGTGTCCTATCTTTATGACCCCCAAACTGGGTGTCCGCTCTCAGCGTTTCTATAGAAAGCTGCAAGCCTGTAAATGGTAACAACCAGGCGTCTGCTAACAGCTGGATTCAGCGTCCTGTTTTGGTAAACACAGTCTTTTGTTCTAATTTCAAAGCTGGCTGACCAACTTTGACCAGTATCCTGTCTTATTTACATATAATGATCTCCTGGGGGGTTGTTTACTCAGGTGCAGTTTGCCCAGACCAAATAGTGCATAATCTAATCAGTCACTTTACTTGTGGTCTATTATAAAAAGCTTTTAGGGATTTACTAATATGAGACTTCTAAAACCCATTTATTTTGACTACCTGTTGAGGAGAACATTCAGACTATTCTAAAATGTGTGTGCACTGGTCCTATACCCAATCCAACCTCTTTCCGGAGCCGTTAACCTATGGAACTCAAGATTCAACCAACATTCCCATATTTCCATAATAGTTGGACAGTTTGAACAGAGAAATCTACCACACTGTAATCCAAATGCTCCTCTATGGGGTCAGCCAAATGCTGTGACAATCCACTCTCTACAAACCATTTGTCATGGCGGGTACACATTGTTAAATAAATGAGGCTACCCACATTTTTCAGTTTCTGAACATCCTCCTGATATTCTAGTCTTTGATCACATGGTGTTTCCCTTGATCTACATTCTTACATGTCTAAACGTTTCAGGGTCTTTCCCACATAGTTACATCATTGAGAACATGGTAAGTCATCCACCTCTGTACTTAAACATGGAATTAAACAATCACCCACCTCTGTACTTAATCCTGGGATTAAACATAGGATCCATTTCAGTATTTAGACATGGACTCTAATCAGGTATTTAAACCTGGATTCCACTCCTCCCGTATTTAAACCTAGAGTATCCTCCTCCTGCCTTTAAGCAGTGTAGCCACCCTCCTTCATTATTTAAACATGGAGTACCCTCCTTCAGCATTTAAGCAATTTTCTACAAACCACACTTTGTATTTGTCGTGGCCTTCAATACCCTCCTGGATGGAATACACCCATTTCCCTCCCACTGTCTGTCTGCCCTCTGGTAACTTGGTTGAATACACCCATTTCCCTCCCACTGTCTGTCTGCCCTCTTTGGGGGACAATGTGACCTCTTTAAAGGTCGGGGTTACCCCACTGACTATCCTGTAGTAGTAACCAACGGGGGTAGGTGTACTGTCCTCCTCGTCACTCCCTTTCCGGGCATAGTCTGTCAGATACTTTGTGGGTTTGTGTTCCCTTGAGGGATACCTCCCACTGCTTGGGGCACTTGACGTCACCCTCGGGTGCTCCTCGTCATCGCCGTCTGGGGGTTGCTGACTGTCTGCCTGCACGACCGTACTAAGTACACTGGGTTGATGTGTCTCTGTTTCTACACACCTTACTCTGGAGTCCAGCTCTGGCTCCTCTGTCTGTGTCTCGCTCTCACATGTTGACTAGCATGTGTTTCTGCACTCTCCCATTACCGGGATGATAAACTAGGAAAGCGGGGCTTCCCTTGTCGTGTCTTACAAAAAATCCTTTTACCCCTCTGGACTTGGGCTTTCCCCTGTCCTGCAGGTACGCATAACACACTGATCCAAATCGGTGCATTCTGGCTAGATTACACTTCTTTCCTGTCAGTGCTGTATACGGGGTAGTGCCCGAGTGCTTATTAAAGCACCTGTTTCTGGTGTAAGTGGCCTCTTGCACCGCACAATTCCATAGGCTCAAGTCAAGTCAAGTCAAGAGTTTTATTTGTCACGGCATACAAGTATACAATGAAATGCGGGTGGTCTTGCCCGCAACAATGTGCAATACAGTGGTACAACATATAATAGAATCCAATAAAAAAACAACATTGTGCAATAAACAGGTAACAGGTAACATGGTGGGACATCTCGGTATCTGTACATAGTTATTTACAGAGCATATAGGACATGCTGGGTCCTTTGGTAGTGCAATACACTGTTACGCACCAGCGTTCCAGTACCTCAACCTCCTCCCGGTAGGCCTTCTCGTCGTTGTCCGAGATCAGCCCCACCAGCTCTTAGGTAAGTTACTATCTGCTAGCTTACTCCTAGCCATTTTGAAAAGGTTATGCCATTCCCTCTCTGCCACCCCGTTCTGGTGTGGGGGATATGGACGTGACGGCTCGTGTCTTATCTTATACCTTCTCAACAGTGATTGGAACTATCTGTTTGTGAACTCGGTTTCGTTGTCAGACTTCAAGCATAAGGGGCTACATCTGCCAGGAATTTCTCCGTGGCCTGAGGTGTGTCACTCTTTGCTTTGAGAAAGTAAACAAACACTGCCCCTGTGCACACATCTGTAAAAGACTGTACATATCCAAAGCCTCCTATGGACTCGTTGCTTACTGGGCCGGCTAGGTCCGTGTCAACTAATGCAAGTGGTACCCTTACTCTGTCTGTGGGATTTCTGTATCTTGGTTGAGTAAATGTCCCCGTTTTGCACACTGCACAATTTTTCTCAGGTCTACGCTTTTCTCCTTCAATGTGCATGCCTTCTGACACTACTTGCAGTTTCAGTAAATCCTCATAATTACAATGACCCATAAGCTCGTGCCATGTCTGAATATCGTGACTGGCCGTCACGCTACACATATCATTATTATCATTACACTTGTCGTTGTCATTACACTCCGTTTGCAGATAATATATTCTCTAGTACATCTTTATGTCAAACCGTGTACCGTCAGGCTCTACAAGAAAAATGTTTACCTTTATCGAAGAATACCTTGGCACCGCTTGCAGTAGCAGCTATTACCGAGAATAGTCCTTGTGGGAACAATGGTACGTAGAGAGCGTTCTTTAACATCACCGTACGCCGGCGCGCCTTACTGTTTGTGAGGCATACCTGTGCGTCTCCTCTCTCTTGCGCCAATCCGTAGGTGCGTCTCCCGTCTGCAAGCTCCATGCTGTGCCTCTCCGGCTGGAAAGTGTCATCAAAGTTCTTGAACCGACTCCTGTCGTTGATGACACGGGACGACGCACCTGTGTCCACGATCAGTCCCCTTCTCTGGGCTCGCTGCAGCTGGGCCGGTCCGGCGGTGCACGCCATCCACGCCCCGAAAGCGCAGTCTTCTTGTCCCGTTATTCTCCGGGCGTCATCTCGATCCGTCTCACGTCGACCGTCGCCGCTATCGTGTCCGCTGTCGTCATCCTGTCCACAGCCGTATTCTTGTCCATAGCCGCCATCTTGTCCGTAGCCGCCATTTTGCCCGTAGGAGCCATTTTGTCCGTAGCCTCCGTCTCGTCCATGGCCGCCGTCTCGTCCATGGCCGTCATCTTGCCCATGCGCGTATTGCGTGCTCTGGTCGTGTTTCTTTATGCACGCTCTGTCTGTGTGCCCCGTGGATTTGCAGAAGCTACACCAGACAGTCTTTGTGCAGTCGCTTCTCCGATGGCCTTTCTCTCTGCATCGCCAACACGCCAGTTCCGTCGTGGTCCTGGTCCTCTCCCTTGGCGTTGCTCGGGCCTTTAGCACCCTCTCTCCCGCCTCCGCGGCAGCTGGGTGGGTATCTTCTGAGGCCTCTAAGTTCCTTAACTTATCCTTGAACTGTCCCAGCGTCATGTCCATTTTGTACAGCTCCGGTAGCCCTCTCATCATCATTGCCATCATTAGCCCATCGCTTGGTGCTTCTCCGGCACTCCTCAATGGCGTTGTGATCTGCTCCGCTCTGTTGACTTATTCGGTCACAGTCTCGGTGGGCCCCTTCCTCAGGGCCGTTAGTGCTATGTAGAGGGCCACGACTCTGGGTCATACTCGCCCGATGTAATGCTCTCTCAACACCTCCAGGCTTTCTCGGCCTCGGTCTTTAGTGTCGCGGAATATCAGCCCCAGGCTGGTGTCGTCGAGCAGCAGCGCTAACTCACAGTACGCATCTGCGTTACGCTGGTCATCCAGGGCTTGCTCTTCTGCCGTCAGTTCTCCCGTGGGGGCTGCCAGGATCATTTCCTTCAGTCCCGCACCGTGCATGCAGCATAGCATGCGCTCTTCCCAGAGCTCGTAGTCCTCTGCTTTTTCATTGAATGAAGGCCATTTGGCCCTTCCCTTGTTTTCCATCCTCTTCGTTGGTGGTAGGCTTAGCTTTAGCTCTTGTTGGCCTAGCGTCTAGCCATGCGGTGCTCCCGGCGCTAACCTAGCCTATACTTTAGCTAAGCTTGCTACAGTACCCTTATTATTTTGCCCCAGCGTTATCTGGGCCCATAACCTGTTAACATAATTCGGCTATAGGGTGACAATAATGTGCTCAAGAGGCATGGTTTCTATCTTGAGCCTTAACTGGCATGGTTTATTATTCACATAGCAGAGCAGTAACACTACAGGTCTTCTCTCACTGAGAGACTGGGGGAAAGAGAAAGAAGTGCGAGGAGACATCTCTATTTATATTCCTGAGTGTCTCCGCCTAGAGCGCCCTCTAGTGGAAACAGTTATATATGGAGTTAGACAGTTACTAGTGTAAACAGTTATATATGCAGTTAGACAGTTACTAACAATCCTACACAGAACCTCTGCCTTCAACAATGGGGGTTTGTATCAATAGGTCTGTTTCTCTAATCCTCATTTTGGCGGATTGCTCTAATTCAGTTGAAACAATCTCCTCCCCCAGTGAACTAAGCTATTCTGATTTGACTTGCTATCCTAAGTAGCAAGGAGTTGAGAGAGATAGATAGAGAGGGACAGGAGCTTCTGTAGGGGAAACACACATTTACACACGCACAACCTCGACCGGCGTGCGGGGAAACACGCATTTACACACACACAACCTCAACCGGCGTGCGGGGAAACACACACACATTTACACACACAACCTCGACCGGCGCACAGGGCTGGTATGGGTCTTCTCCCTGGGAGCACTGTCAAAATATCTTTGACTCCCACACGCACGCCCATATTCCGATCCGTGCAATAATATTCACAGGGGTATATATTGTCATTTGAAACAAGTTACCAATGCATTGTCCCGTGGGATTATGCCCCCGCGGCGAAATTAATTAGTATCCCCCTCAATCTTTCTACCTCTCTCTCTTTGCCAGTCGCAGACTGTGGGTGACTGTCACTCAAAGCGCTTATGGGCGGAGCCCAGCCAAAACAGCTTGAAATCTCGAAGTAAAATTGTTTTGCTTTTGAGTACTTGATTAAAAATATAAAACAATGAATTTTTTATTTTTTTTACTTTAGAGATGTGTTCCATAGACTCACAGGAATTGTGTAAAGTTGCCCAAATAGTGAAAGGAATAGCAATGCATGTCCCCAAGCCCGATGGGTCCGGTACCGGACCCAAAATGACATCACGTCATAAATCCATGTCTACAGACTGCATGGATTAATGTTGCGTTTTTTCCCCAAATGTAGCCGAGAGTAAAGACCATAATCCTGTCAAAACAGCAGTCATAGTGTATATTTTCAGCAATATGTTTGTTTACCAATAGGTTAAAGTGTTATTAGTGAAATATCAGTTCAGGAAATATCAGGAAATGCATTCATAAACGAGCAAATATAGACGCTAAAAGCTCCGCGCCACCATTTTGTTTGTAGTCATAATAGGAGAGGACATCCAGAGCTCTCAATGAGCGTCGGAATTTTTTTAAACGACAATACCCGGTTCATGCCAGCTTCTGTCAATGAAATTACTTGTGGATGAATTTTTTACGTTATTGGCATAAATTAGAACGCTGTTCGTTTACTGTTTCTGTGAACGTTTAGCAAAATTCAGCATTGCAATCCGATAAAAAATGGCGGACCAGTCTTCATAATGAAAAAGTAACTGTATTTACAGTAGATTTCATTCACGGTTCTTGCTGCACGCCTGGTGATACTAAATCCAAATTGAACTCTGCCATTGGAAAGAGTAGATTTGGCCCGATCCATAGATGTGCAACTTGGCTATAATAAGGTAATTATTATGATATTCTATATTCTTTTTTTTAATCTATTTTTTTTGTTCTCACTTTTTCTGTATTTTTCTCCCATCCCAATTTTGTCATTATGCCAATTCAAGTTTCAAGTTTCCCTTCCTGGTCATTGTGCGCATTGCCCCACTGTTGGCATAGGGAGGGAGAAGACTACCACATGTCTCCTCCGATACATGTGGAGCAGTGGAGGTTATTGCATGACAACTAGTGAGGCAGTACTTCACTAGTATAATATATATATATATTTTTTTTATTATTATTATTATTTATTTTTTTATCATTATTATTATTTTTTTTATTAGAAATGTTTTCCTCTGTGAACAATGCCAGTGAATTTGAACAAAAACAATGCCAGTGAATTTTTTTGGGTCCGCTGTGGCCTGGCCTCTGTGTGTGTGTGTGTGTGTGTGTGTGTGTGTGTGTGTGTGTGTGTGTGTGTGTGTGTGTGTGTGTGTGTGTGTGTGTGTGTGTGTGTGTGTGTGTGCACGTGCGTGTGTGTGTTGTTCATTTCCTATAGTGCTGAGTGATGTGCATGTGAATGTCCTAACCCAACCCCCTCCAATATACAGTAAATTACCTAACCCAAGAATACACGAGACCCGCTTCTACCAAATATGGTTGTCGATATTCCAATGTACAGTATGAGAGTATGAGAGGCCAAAGAAGGCTAGAAAGACAGCCAAGTATACAACCAACAAACCTTATCAATAAAAGAAATGTTGGTAAAAATATAATCAAAAAGCAAAGCCCTGTTCTCTAAAAACCTAGTTGGAGGACAGTGAGTATATGGTGGGGTGAACAGTGATTTCTGTTCTACCTTTTTGTTTATATAACAATATAGCCGTATAACCTATTTTTCACATGTAATTATATGCTTCATAGGCAAATCATAAGTTTCTGCGTAGAGGAAAATGAATTGCCTGGTCTGTTTAAAAGGTGCCAGCATGTATGAAGGGAGGTAACTGAAAGATGGGGCCTTGACAGGGGCGGGGGGGGCCTCTGCCATGAAAAAGAGATTTTACCCACAGAAGGCCTAGCCTGCCTGCATTCTTTACTACCTGTTACTTACTGACCCGGCTGCTTTTTACTGATAGCGTGGCAGAAGCGAGAGGCCCCAGGCCGGAGGTAGATAAAGGCGGAAAATGTGAAAGTCTAGAGAAGACACACGTTATGTGTCCCACAAATCAACAAGCGCCACCTGTGTTATAAACTTATACAGAGTCTTAAAACTATAGAGAGAATCTTAAAACTATATAACAATTAAATGTTAAATGTTTTGCTACAGTCAGAAATGTTGGTATAAGAGGTGTATACATATTCTGCTGCATTAATTATATGTTTCATAATTTTATGCTTAAAATGAAAGAGAGTAATACTATATATTACCATACTGTGTAAACTGTGTTCACTGGATGAGAGCATCTCTGAAGATTCTCTGCTATAGCTCTGAGGAGTCTTGATGGGAGTTCTCACAGATGGCCTCACAGGCACTGCCTGGTTACCAGGTTAACCCTTTGCAAGTTCTGTTAAGATAAAATGTGGAGGGACTTTCTCATACTTGAAAAACTATGTAACTGTAGGTAACGCAAGTAAAGGAAAGGGATGGACACTTACTGTACACGTACAGTAAAATGATTGGATAAATAAGTACTGACGTGCTAACACGCTGACTGGCTAGTGAAATTTCATCACTGTATCTTAACCAATGACAACGAGGACTTGAATTCCTTTATAAAGGCTAACTCACTTCATCTCAAGAGAGATTTTTTTTGGTGGAGCTGCATTCTGATATATTGTAAGAAGAAACCTTTGTACTTATAACCATGAACTGTGCCTTTATTGTAATCTTATATTTTTAAAAAATAAAACCTTTTTGGAACCCACTTCGTATCCATTCTTTAACCAGTCGGGTAAGCATTGAAATGTTTTGCATTGTAACTTTACCCATTTTTAAGCATGAGGGAGCACGGCTTCGTGATGTTCATGATTTATGATGTAAAACTCTAGTAGTGTGTCTTTAACCAGTCGGCAGCAACACGGCCCCGTGATGTTCCTGATTTATGATGTAAAACTCTAGTAGTGTGTCTTTATCCACACAGAGACCTAGAGAAAGAAATATATATCTATCTACCTATTTCTATATCTATATATATATATATTATAGATTCTATATAATGGGCTTATTAAGTAATGTTACAGTGATAATACGTGTGACGGATAAGGGAAATGGATATCATCTGATTAAAGAGTGTCCTACTGGTCAAATGAATCCTTCCCGGTGCAAATAAAATAATAGACTCCGCAACTCCAATCACTGGACCTAAGGTCGATGACTGGGGGGGACGGAGCGGTGCGTGTGTCAGGTCGGGTCGGTCGGGTTTAACCCCTGCAGTTTGTGGACGCATTGAGTTCTGGATATCACAGACATCGCAGGACGCTGCTTGATGTTGAGATGAGCGGACCAATGAGTTATTGGGTTATCAATCTGACCAAAGGCTTACATGAGCACTTATCATGGTGTCCCTTGCGTTGGGCATTTATACTAACTGAATAGGTGCTAACGGCCGAAGAAAACAGGACTACTGTCAAATGCCTCTGGAGTAAAATTAATTACAGATTTGACAAAACCTAAAGTAGAAGGTTCTACTCAAAGAAAATAATCACAATTAAAGTATATTTTTGTGATTAAGGTAAAAGTTTACTTGCGACTAAAGGGTAACGTAATGTTTACTTACAGTCAAAAACTTAAAGTAGAAGGTTCTACTCAAAGAAAATAATCACAATTAAAGTATATTTTTGTGATTAAGGTAAAAGTTTACTTGCGACTAAAGGGTAACGTAATGTTTACTTACAGTCAAAAACCTAAAGTAGAAGGTTCTACTCAAAGAAAATAATCACAATAAAAGTATATTTTTGTGATTAAGGTAAAAGTTTACTTGCGACTAAAGGGTAACGTAATGTTTACTTACAGTCAAAAACCTAAAGTAGAAGGTTCTACTCAAAGAAAATAATCACAATAAAAGTATATTTTTGTGATTAAGGTAAAAGTTTACTTGCGACTAAAGGGTAACGTAATGTTTACTTACAGTCAAAAACCTAAAGTAGAAGGTTCTACTCAAAGAAAATAATCACAATAAAAGTATATTTTTGTGATTAAGGTAAAAGTTTACTTGCGACTAAAAAGTAACGTAATGTTTACTTACAGTCAAAAACCTAAAGTAGAAGGTTCTACTCAAAGAAAATAATCACAATAAAAGTATATTTTTGTGATTAAGGTAAGAGTTTACTTGCGACTAAAAAGAAGCGTGGTGTTTGCTTGGGGTCGGGAACCGAGGGGTGGAGGGCTCTATTTTGGAGGGTATTTTCCCTCGGGGGAGGGATCCGTCTCTCGACCTTTGGTGGAGGGCTCTGCTTTGTGTTCTACAGGTGCGAACGGGAAGCTGCCTGGCCCGGGGCTAGAGGAGACTGCGAGGCCCTGGTCGGCAGCACCATCGGCTAACGAGCCAGTGCTAACACCCATGAGCTGGCCCTAGCCAGACGGAAGCTAACTAGCTCACCATCGGCTAACGAGCCAGTGCTAACACACATGAGCTGGCCCTAGCCAGACGGAAGCTAACTAGCTCACCATCGGCTAACGAGCCAGTGCTAACACACATGAGCTGGCCCTAGCCAGACGGAAGCTAACTAGCTCACCATCGGCTAACGAGCCAGTGCTAACACCCATGAGCTGGCCCTAGCCAGACGGAAGCTAACTAGCTCACCATCGGCTAACGAGCCAGTGTTAACACCCATGAGCTGGCCCTAGCCAGACGGAAGCTAACTAGCTCACCATCGGCTAACGAGCCAGTGCTAACACACATGAGCTGGCCCTAGCCAGACGGAAGCTAACTAGCTCACCATCGGCTAACGAGCCAGTGCTAACACACATGAGCTGGCCCTAGCCAGACGGAAGCTAACTAGCTCACCATCGGCTAACGAGCCAGTGCTAACACCCATGAGCTGGCCCTAGCCAGACGGAAGCTAACTAGCTCACCATCGGCTAACGAGCCAGTGCTAACACACATGAGCTGGCCCTATCCAGACGGAAGCTAACTAGCTCACCATCGGCTAACGAGCCAGTGCTAACACACATGAGCTGGCCCTAGCCAGACGGAAGCTAACTAGCTCACCATCGGCTAACGAGCCAGTGCTAACACCCATGAGCTGGCCCTAGCCAGACGGAAGCTAACTAGCTCACCATCGGCTAACGATCCAGTGCTAACACACATGAGCTGGCCCTAGCCAGACGGAAGCTAACTAGCTCACCATCGGCTAACGAGCCAGTGCTAACACACATGAGCTGGCCCTAGCCAGACGGAAGCTAACTAGCTCACCATCGGCTAACGAGCCAGTGCTAACACCCATGAGCTGGCCCTAGCCAGACGGAAGCTAACTAGCTCACCATCGGCTAACGAGCTGGTGCTAAAAGCAGGCTACCTAGCCCGAGACTACAGCAGCGCCGGCTAACGAGCCAGTAACAACACGATGTCTCACAATCATTCCCACATCATAGAGGACGAGGAATTACCCTCGGATGATGGATTGGGAGTTTTCTTACCCGGCCTGGGTCTGGACTACCTAGGAGAACGGGAGGAAAACCCAGAGTCCCCTGAAACGTTTGCGGGAAGTGAGGAATTCACACAACCAAGCGAATCACTATACCCAGAGCTGCCAGCTGTACAGCAGGCCGTAATTGGAACACGAACGGTCCCGACAGCTACGGCCCCTGCATACTGGCCCGACGGCCTGGGACTTCAGGGACAGTGGAACCCCCTGCCCCAAATCCCTACACCAAACTCTCCGCCAGAGGAGCAGACCATGCCCCCTGGCATGTCAAGGTTGAATGAAATCTCATGTACTATTAAACCCAGATCTCAACCAGGAAACCCTAAGCATATACAGCACCTATGGGTCTGCTCCATATGGTTACAAAACTTTGTACCAAAAGGAAACCACACATTTGTGGTTAACCCGGCCAACCGAGGCCTACGTAATGGAGGAGGAATGGCAAAAACCATACAAGACATGGCAGGACCCGGCTACGCCGACTGGTGTGCAAGAGAAGTGGCCAGACAACCTTATAACCTCCTTAAGGATGGCACGGTGCTGGTAGGAGTCCCCTACCTACTTAAAAATAAGGGTTACGAGGGGATACTGACAATTGCCATGCAAGACGTGCTGCCAGGAACAGACCTTGAAGGCCAAACCCGAGTACTCCTGGCATATTACATGAGTATTTTCAGACAAGCCCAGGGAGTAGGCATAACAAGCCTAGTCATGACACTGTTTGGAACAGGGATTTGGCACTATGATGTCAACACGAGCATATGGTGCTTCTTGGAAGCCTACCAAGAAATACCAGCTGCATCAATGGCAGTGGTCTTGCTAGTCCCGGATAAATACCAAGCAAACACAGTGCGCAGAGCTCAAATGGAGGCATGGCCATCACATTACCGTAATGGCTGGGGAAATCTGTTCGAAGAAATTGAGCCCACTATGGTCGGAGACCTCACACAGGTCATGAACGAACTGGCATACAGAAACCAGACATGGTCTGGTCCTCAGGGAACACCGCGGGAAGCGAGTCACTCAGAACAGAGGGCGCAAATTACGTGGCCCCCGTCTGGACCCGGGAGGATGTATGAGGAAACACCAGACACTCTGCCTCCAAGCACGGAGAAAGAAGGCTCAGGGGGTTTCACTAACCCTGAAAGCCCTGAGCTCCAGTTTACCGGTGCGAGACACACCTAGGAGGGGATGACACAGGAACGTAGTCGGGACTCAGGAGCAGAAACAGACCGAGCACGGCCTGTTCCCCCTCACAAGTACATGGGCCAGAGGGAACCCCGCTCAATTAGTGACCCCTCTGGATGTGAAATGAGGGGATTTACTATCGGGGGACAACTACAGACACTGGGGGGATCAACCACACCGATGGCTACATCAACCCCAGGGCAAGATTACTCCCTGCGGTGCATAAGCCCAGGACCACGTGTTCACGAGGAAGTGAGACAAGCGAGAGCAACCTATACCTCTCGCTGTGGTGAACACTCAGGGGCGAGAGGAACATCTACAAACTCTCACATACAAACACCAGACATAACAGTCACTAACTACCCAGTCTGGACCGACAACTCTGACGCACCATGGTCAATTCTCACCTTCACTGGACCATCATTGACGAGCTATGGTAGATGGGAAACAAGCATGGTAACGGCAGGAGGCGCTTATTACCGGAACCTGAGGAAACAGGTAATGGAAATAAGGACCAAAGAACCCCTGAAACCGGGCAAGGCAGTAATCACTGAGTGTGATTATAATGTGTTTCACGCTGAGAAAGTTGTCCATGTGACCCTAAGCCAAAACCGGTACAATAAAGTACAGTCCTCACAAAAGAACTGGGACAAACTGGTGTCCCGGATGAAGGAACTACTGCAAAAAAGAGAAATCTATGCTGGCCATGGTACCAAGGACATGCCCTACCGACTAGCCATAAACCTGATGTGGGGCAGGTCTCGAGGATATGGCCAAAGAGGCATATGGTTGGGGGAAGCAGTAGTCAGCGCAATCTCAACCATAAGAAGTGCAGAGCACACGGAAATCTGTCTCATGGTAGAACCCAAGGACCATGAGGGAATAACCCGGGCCTTGGATAAAGCAGGGGAAAGTGAGGAGGATGAGGACAGTGAGCCTGCATCGGTACCTCTCACTCCCCCTCCAAACCCTAAGGGGTTGGGAATTGTACCCAGGAAGGAAAAGTCCAATTCCCAGAACTCCTCCCGAACAACAGAGAGAGGGAGATCATCCACTCCCCGGAGACCGACAGTACAGTTCGAACCAGAAAGGGGCGGACCTGCCAGGTCCCAGGCCAGGAGTATTCTTAGACGACTAGGCTGTCCCCCGGAGTCAGGGGACGACTCAACAGATAGCGAACCGGAGTATACTGATCCGGATCAGGACTCAGAAATAGAGGAAGACCGGGATCGGTCAAGCTCCAGAGCCTCCTCTAGGTCCTCATCTCGGTCAAGATCTAGGGAGAGAGTTCGGTACCTAAGGGGCGAACCTCCTAGGCCTCGGAACAAGAGAGCCAAACCGGTCAAACTGAGACCTATAGGCCCAGGGCCCCCCCTGAAGGGCACCGCCTTCCAGTCACCCTCAGGCTTGACCTGGAGCTCAGGATTGGAGGACGTCTCCGACGAAAGTGAAGGAGAATTGGCAGGAGAAGAAACAGAGGATATTATGCCAGCATATCCCGTGACATGGGGGAAGGCTCGGGCCTTAGCCCGGTCACCTGAGGCAGAGAAAGTGTTGTCTCACCCGGGAATAACGGAACCATACAAGCATGCGTATTTACATGCTGGCTATGACGTACTACGTGAACAGGTGTACAAACGGGACAGGGCCATAGCCGAAATAGCCAGGAGAGAAAGAAACTGGTTGAACAAAGCCCTGTCCATAAGCCCAATCCGAGCCCTGAGACACAGCACAGAGGAACACCGCCCGGAAGTGAGCCCTCACTCCATACTAGCCCAATCTCCCGGAGACATTTACCGACCAAGAGGAAAGAGTTTACATACCGGCAGGAGTCTGTATGACAGCACCCAATATGGAGAAAGCAACAAAGCACAAGAATTGTTGAGCAAAACCCAAGTGCTCAAAAAACTGGCCCCAGAAATGATTCAAGGGGAGACCCAGGCTGCTTATATCCATAGGATTGCTCAGATTTTCCATGGGTCACCTCTCTACGATGACCCGGATGCCGCTCGCATTTTGAGACACCTCAAAGGACTGGAGATCCCCGAAGGGGCTTCTATGGCCCAAATGATGGAAATAGAAGTGAGAACCCCCGGTCAAGATCCAGGGGAAAATATGGTGGAGAAGCTAATCCCACAGGTGCGAGACGGGAGCTTGTCTCTCACTGTTGCAGCGGAATCAGTCATACGTGGAGGACCTGTGCAAGGATCAGGCTTACTACTTGAAAAACTATTCATAGGAGTACCAGGGGGTAACCGTCTTGCAGCCAAATGTGCAGCATGGTCCCGAGACCAGTTACGGACGGAATGCATGCTGTATGACCAAGTCAAAATGCTTTCTCAACACAAATACAATAAAAGTGAAAGGAAAGGAGAGAACCCACGAGAGGAGAAGGCTCAAATTCGGCCTCCCAGAGCCCAACAACAGCCAGCGGCTAACGTTAAACCTACCTACTCAAAAAACGACAAAAGGGGGGGCTCCCAGGAGTTCCCCCCGAAGATAACCAAGGACGGAAAAGGGAAGAAGAATTACCTATACCTACCTCCAGACGAGTGGGCCGCATTAACCCCAGAACAGCAAGCAGAGAGGAGGGCCACAAGGGAGGAATTCAAATCCCGGAAGGAGAGATAATAGAATCCTTGCCTCCTGGGGATGTGACACATGACACTCGAGCATGGGAAGAAGGCAGAGTGACAGAGAATCTATTAACCCTCAATATAGATCCCCAGGAGAGGCCCCTACTGAATGCTATTGCACTCAAAACACAGGAGACTGATGGGAAGTTAACGTGTCAAGTGGGAAACGACCAATACCTAGTAGACACCGGGGCGGAAATTTCCCTGCATGTAAATACACCCATTACCGGATCCATAGAAGTGGAATTAGGTAATGGGACCAGAGCCATCATGGGTACAGGAGAGAAGCATGGGATATCAGGAGTGGTAGGACGACCTAATTCGGAACCCCTGTTATCCCCAAGAGACTTGATGCTACTGTATGAAAAGGAAAAATTCATACCCGAGTGTGACCCGAAAAGGCCACAGCAAAGAGTCCGTGTCAAATATATGAAGCCAGTGGACATACGGGGCGAAATGGACAAGGTTGTGGAAGAGTCCGAAAGTCACGAGAAAACCCTCATACGAGAAATACTCAAGAGAGGCTTGTATGCTACCCACAAGAACGACGTGGGAAGGGTGGACCCCAAGTATACACACACTATAAAAGGGACCATACCACCGAGACAAGCACAACACAGGGTGGACCCGAGGTGCAAAAAGGAACTGACAGAAACCATCACGGAATTGGAAGAAATGGGCGTATTGACTATGTTGGACTCTGCTCTAACAAATACCCCTGTAATGGGAGTCCCCAAACCAGATGGATCATGGAGATTAGTGCACAACTTAATTGCCCTGAATGCCAGAACATGCTCAGATACCAGGACAATGATAAACATAGCACAAACAACCAGAAATCTGCCCAACAAACGTTGGAAGTCTAGCATTGACCTAGCTAATGGATTCTGGTCAGTACCTATCGACCCCCTATCCACCCAAAAGACGGCGTTCACCTGGAACGGGCTGTCCTATGGATGGACAGTATTACCACAGGGGTATAAGAACTCCCCGAATGTGTTCCAAGGAGTCATAGAGGACATCCTAAGAGGTCTGGACGTCACCATATACATCGACGACGTGTATTGGACCAATGACTCGGAACAGGAACACTTGGAACTACTGGACCAGGTAGTGACCCACCTCTCCAGGGCCGGATTAAAGATAGGCCTCAAGAAGTGCGAGATCGCAAAACATACCCTGAGGTATCTGGGTTTCAACATCACGGACACCGGAAAGTCAGTCAGCAGGGAATACCTGGATCAGGTAGCGGCCATAGAGAAGCCTGTGTCCCTGAGTCAGCTGGACTCTGCCATGGGAAAATGCGGCCACATTATGACCCATGTGCCTGGCTATGCGACAAAAGCATCCCCACTCCACAAACTGAAAGGCAAAGCTCTCGAGGGAAAAAACCCTAGGAATAGGAACATCCCCATAGAGGAAGCGGACCCAGGCTGGACGGTGTTCAAGACCCATGTGCTGGAAAACTGCAAAGACCTGGAAAAAAGAGACCCCACCAAACATCTGGAAGTATTCCCACAAGTGGAGGGTACGCAAAGGATAACTCTGAAATGTCAGAATAGAAAGGGGAAGACCCCTTGTCTACTTTTATCCATGCAGTTCACCAATACAGAGGAGCGGTATACAGAAGAAGAACGAATCCTATGTGGAGTATTTAGATTCTGGAATGCCCTGAAGGACTTGGCTCAAGACAAAGATATAATAGTAACCACAGAGTTTCCTGCCCTGCAGAGTGCCTCGAAGGGAACTATTACAGGCTCAGGGGCCATGACATCACGATGGGGACATTGGTCGATGATGTTAACGGATCCTAAAATGAGATTTATCACAACAGGAACCAAGTGTCCCCTAGAAACGAAAACCAAGCTCACAGAGCCTGAGGCCGAACCCAACTGGGTACTCTACACGGACGGAAGTCAGCACAAACAGGATGGAACAAAGGCCAAGTGGGCCTATGTTCTAAAACACAACAATGAGAACATCAAAACAGCAAGTGGCTGGACTGATGGATCAGCCCAAACGGCGGAGGTAACAGCTATACTGGAGGGCATAATAATGGCCAAAGGGAAGCACATACCGAAACTACTTATTGTAACCGATAGCCAATACTGTTACAACGGAGGAACAGAGAACCTGGAGTACTGGGAAGCAAAAGGATTTGAAACCAGCACAGGCAGACCAATGGCCCATGGTGACCTCTGGGCCCTCATAGTGGAACAATTCCGAGGCATGAAAATAGCCTGGAAATGGCTAAAAAGCCATACGGAGGAAACCGGGGTCCACTACCAGGGAAACAAAGAAGTCGACACCCTGGCCCAAAACCGCCTTGAGGTCGGTGGGCTAAACCTCAAAAGACTGGCCTTAGTCACGCCCACGGCCTGGGAAGACAAAGGCACGGTGAGAGTACCGGAGGACAAGGCTACTCACATGATCCGACTGGTACATGATAACCTTGGACATGTCGGAAGTAAGAGGATGTTGGTATACCTAAGAACCAACCACATTCACATACCTAAAGCGAAAAAAAAAGCGATAACAGTCCGGAAGGCCTGTGAACGATGTGCGCTGGTAAGGGGGACAAAACCTGAGCCTGTGCCACCGGGACAAATAGCAGTATCTGAAGCAGGGCTGCATTTTTCCGCCGACGTGTTTGGACCCATGTCAGAGGGGACGAAAAGGAAACACAAGCAGGGACTGGTGATAGTGGACAATGGGGCAGGTAGACTCAGAATGTACCCTATCCCCACTCCGACGGCTGCAGTTATATGCAACTGCATATCACAGTTCCTAAGGGAAGAGCCAAAGGCCGAATCGCTCAGGATGGATAATGCCACCTACTTCACTCACGGATCAGTAAAGACACTACTGGAGGATGCGGGTGTAATGGCCCAATACTCGGTACCCTACCAGCCCAATACGAACGGAGTGGCCGAGAGAGCTGTACGCTCTATAAAAGAGCAGATAATCAAGGAGGATATGTTGCGATCCTGGGATGAACCAACCTCCCTCCTTAGGATACACCAAGCTGTGAACTTGGGAAGAGAGGATAAGAGATGTGTTTCAAAAGATAACACGGCTGTCTCCTCTCCCTTCTCCTTAGGTGAAGCCGTGTGGGTGCTCCGAAAACCCCTGGCAGGGAATCCCAGCAAGAAGTGTGAACGCAAAGATACCATTGTTGAAATACTTAGTCCCAGGCGACTTAGATTGCAGGACCTAGGTATAGTGCACATAAATCAAGTCCGCAGAACCAGGTGAAGAACTGGGAAATGGCTGGAGTCTCAAGCTCTACACCACAGGAAACGAGAAGCAAGATGGCCCAATTGGGTGTAAAAGGGGGTGTTCCGGGACTTAGAGAGTCCATGCCTTTCGCCCTGGAGTGCGCCAGGCACAAAATATTGATCTGTATGGCACCAGGATTGTCCCCTTTGAATGGGGACGCTGGAAACATAGGCGCCAGCGTTTTTATGGGCGTGGCTGACGGAGCAGTTAAGGCTGCAAAAAAGGGGTATCTGTCAGATAACAGATCACTAGTACGTCACCCCGACACCCCGGAAGCAGAACCTGTGGAGGGACCAGGAGGAAGCATAATCAGATGGACAAAATGGGGACACAACCTGGATAAATGCACCTTCTGCCTCGTCCAGGTGACTAACCTACTGTGGCACGGACCGTCACGGAATCGTCCAGAACAGGTCCCCACGGATCACAAACCTCTATATCGCCCAGGCGATGATACCTACACCTTTGGGCCAAAGGAGGGCCCGAGGGGATGCAGAACAATTGTCTGCCAAGCATGTTATATCGAATATGGACCCCGTATAGTACTGGCAGCGTACCCTCCTATGACCCCACAGTTAGCATCCAAGTGCGGGTGCTCATGGCTGGGCTATGCTCTGGCCAAATGCCAAGACCATACGGAAGTAAAACTAGGTTCAGGAATATACCTGACAAAGGGCAGAGGATACCTGCAAGATGGGGATGCCCCAGTCCGCAAAGGGGCCGCGGGCCGAGGAGGTATAGCCTTCAAGGGCAGCACGGAAAACCTGGCCAGCCTGATGGAAACCTATCTCGAGAAAACCATAAACACCTGTTTCCCCAGGGCAATGCCTTCAAGGGGGGACAAGATGTTCCTGGTGAAAGGACCAGACACATTCTGGGTAAAGGATACGGAGGAGAGGTCAAGACTGTTCACCAAAGGACAGGAGGTCATGACCAATGATAGACTAAAGGGAAATGACCTTCTACTGGATGTAGCCAGCCTGGTGCGCATGATGCTGGCTAAAAGGGCTGTGCTACTAACCTCGGGACTGATCTCCTTGCCCTTCCCCAGCTCTGCACACAGACACGGTGGAGAATTCGATTGGTTGACCACTATAAGTGGAGAGCTCAGGGAAGGGTTCCGAGAAACCCTATCACTAGAACTACTGTTGAGAAACGGGCCTGGAATAACTAAAACGGGCACGAAAGGGAAGTCCATATCCCCAGGAGATACAGAGAGACCAGTGAATGGGAAAGAATACCAATGGGTGATACTCTCTGTCACGCTGAGTGTGGGGCATATGCCACACCCTATCAGAGGCATCTCTGTGGAGATTACCCCTGGGAAAGACAGTCCTGTGATAGGAAGCATTAGGAAGGGGTCCATGGTCAAACCGAAGAGGGTACACTACCCCGACGGCATGGGACCAGGCCTGAGGGCGCCCAGTATATGGGATCGCCTCAGGCGAAAATCAAAAGCCTTGACCAAGTAGTACATGCTCGCTGCACACAGGCGATAACCGTCTCACCTTTTCTTCTCAGGCAGCGAAGGGAAGGCGAGAAGGGGGAATATGGCCTACCTGAAGAAAACCACAAACACCGATAACCTGGTCGCCCCGGAGTACGGGGAACAACCCATACCCATGCGCAATGGGCCTAGTCCCGAAGACACACTGGGACCCGGTACCCCGACATCAGAATATTGGGCACCACCAAACCCACCATACCATGACCTGCCAGTCATAATCAGACAACCAACGCATATGGGCAGGGACTATATATATGAGCACATGACCTGCCTAAACAAAGGGGCATATGCGGTGCCCCGCCCAAATGACGAATCCGGAAACAGGGCCGCTCGAAAGGAGATCATGACCTGCTTGACAATGGATATAGACCGGGAATGGGAGCAGTCAGATTCTGACAATGAATCCGAGAACAGGGCCGCTCCAAACATAGAAGAGATATCACCAAGCCTGGCGATTCAACCCAAGAAATCAGCCAAGGCTGTGGCAGTTAAATGGATACTGAGAGTGACTCTGGTAGCACTCGCCATCACACTAACCCTGGGATTTATAAGGGCAATTGATTACCCCAGGACTCGTACTGAATGGGAGTTTGAAGAACCAACGATTAAGGAACATAGAGGAATACCAGTGACCCACTATAGAATGATCACTCGAGTCCTGTGTGAACCAAGAAACGCATCAGAGAGATGGGAGGCCTGGTCGGACTATATATTCACCTCTTTTAGTGACACGGGTCAGGCCAAGGAACAACTCCCTGACTGCTCACTGCCTGATCCGGAACCACAATGCTGGTTACTAAACCCAGAGGAGGGATGTAATCCATACATGACATGGAAAGACTTGGCCGCTCAGAGGGACGAGATTTGCCTCGGTGCGGCAGGAGCGGAGGTAACGGCAGTATACCCTTCTGACCCCAAAGGCGAAATCTCAACTAAAATGAAACTAGCCAAGGGAGGAGCAAGGATATACCCCTGCATCAGAGTCATAGCACATTCCAGGTATCAGGGTGACCTGGAGTGGGGGCCTTGGGAGGAATTATCTAACTGTTCTACTACCAGACTGAATGGCACCCGAGCAGTAGAAGTGACCCTGAGCAGGAAACCAAGTGATAACACAGGAGAATCAACCTTGACCAAGGTGACCCTGTATACAAAATGGCCCCCGGCATGGGAACGAGAGGCTGAGACCTTCTTTGTCTTCTTGACCCCCAGACAGGACACTCAGACGGAGGCTCAGGTCCAGGAACGGCCTGAACAGGATATACCTCTCACAGCTACTGACCAAGCAGGAGGATGCCCTTTTCAGACTACCGCTACATGGTTCAAATGGACTGTGGCGGTAACAAACCCATGACGGGTAAAAATCAAACCATACCCACCTACACTTCCATGGGTGCGCAGTCTCCCCCTGGCGGGGGGGAGGACTTTATGGTACACAGACGTCCCGACCTTGACCCCGAGCCAGGTGGAGAAACTCGAGGGAAAGTGGGGCACGCAAATACTAGACTCTCTCCTCGATTGCCTATCTGATAACCTAGCCAAAACTGATGAGGTATGGAGGGGTCTTACCACCCTTGAAGTGGGAAAAAGAATGATGAGAGAAGCGGGTGAATTAGTCCCTATATGCCGAGAAGCACGGAATATGGGGGTCCCACGCCCATACGCGAATGGTACTCTGGGCCAGGAAGCCACCTGTCGTGTGAATTTCAGGAATTATTTGAGGAGGTATAGAGTGAGGCCAGAACCCACAAAGTACGACAAATACCACCGCAGGTGGGCAACTCGGCCCCTCAATGAATGGAAGGCCTATGCAGGAATAGGCCTCACTGATGAGGAGGTCAACCTGGTGGCTACATGCTGGCAGAAGGAGCCAGAATCGGAGGAGACCAAGTTGACCCTGTTCATCCACCAACAGTTAGCTGCTCAGGTTTTGGGGTTCCAACTAAATGTGGGTAGGCATATAGACCTAAAATCCAGCATACCATACCCCGGAGCATTGGTAGTGGCCGTGGGGAGCAATAACAAAGCTCCCCCAAAAGAAAGCAAACCTAATCCGAACCTCAATCCCGATGGATCAGAAAAAGAGGATATATTGGAATGGGAACACGATTGGAAAGAAAAGGATCCACAGCTACCTTTCACTATGGTGAACATTAAAGAGAGACAATTAGGCGAAATCCTACTACCCCCACCTCTTATTCTCACCAGAAAGACCTCTAGTGGCTACATAATGAGGTGGGGTCTGGAACCAAGCTTCAAAGCGACAGGGGCCCAGCTCGGGGCCTACCCCGGAACTACTTATGGTAGAAGGGGGAAACAGTATTGTACGCAGAATGATCAGAGTTTGTGTACAGCGAAGGATGCTTATCCGGACCTACATGTGGAGGAGGCTACCTCAGCTATGGTGGACTTAGCTTCTACTCGGACCCTGACTAGGGGGAGATCCTGGAATGGGACTAACAGTACGTGGATCCATTGGGCACTCTTCCTCTGGCAAAGGCTCAGGAGATAGGATGCGACCCTCGAAGAATAGTAGAAAGGTACTACATTGTGCGTAACCCCCCGCCGCAAGAACATGCGTGGAGTAATATGCATTGGTTCGATTCTCCAACCTCACGGGACACCAATGACCTAATGAGGTGGAGGGCAGTTTCGGGGGGGGGTGGAACACTGTATTATGACCCAAAATTCCCCCGATCTGTGAGCATCCCCTTGATAGTGGCTAACTGCTACTGCTCTTCCCCCACTGCACGCCTAGGAGCGAAGCAGAATGAAGCCACATGGCAGGCAAAAACTTCGAAATGCGGACCCTTAGCAACGCTGTTTGAACACACTCTGGATAGAGGATTCCCTTACTATTGGCCACCGGAGGCGTACCTGTTAAACCGATGGAATTTCATCAATACCCAGTATTGTAATAACCGACGGGGAAATAACCGACATCTGTTTAACACCTGTACGGGGTGTAGCTAGGCCCTGTTTGACTTTGTATCCCCATGGAAACCCATATCTGCTTATCTGGAAACAGGAGGAAAGCTGAATCAAGATTTTGGATGGACAGGAAGAGGATTTCACCTGGATGGTGTCTTTCCCCTTTCACATGCTAACAACATGACAAACGGATCCTGTTCACAGGATCGAACTCCGCATGTGGACGAATGGAGCAAACGGAGGGACATAACTCAATTGGCGATAGTACTGGGTACCATTATCGGCCGTGCAGCTGAAGACATTGGGAGTGCAGTTAAAGACGATGTGGGAGATGTTTGGAATTTTGCCGCCTCCATAACACAGACAGCCAGGACGGTCATTTTGGGAGTTATGCATTGGGCTCTCCCCTGCATTTTGATAATAGGGGTCATTATTGCAATAAATCTATTACGTCATATGGGTCTCTTCCCCCAGACGGGGAGGGCCATGAATTATGTAAAAAAACGACTGTGGCCTTCAACTATGATGGCGCCTCTTCTAAAATGATTATAAAGGATCAGTGCTCTCTCTCTTGCCAGCACTCAGAGACACACAGAGCACAGCACGCAAGCAGCAACTGAAGAAGAATGGCTGGTACGGAATATGTCATCTTGCAGGACGAACTAATGTTACATGAAAGTCATTTAGATAGCGTACTGGGTATTTTGGATCGAGACCCCCACGTTCCTAGGAGAGCGACACTCGTGTCAGCTGTGTCATCACCAAGCCTGGTTTCACCAATAATGCCTGACCTAGGCCCGCCAGCGACCACGATTACATCACCGGAATTTACACTGGCTCAGACCCTAGGAGCAACCTGGGTAAAAAGGATGTCGCTCCAGAGGGGGAGATGGGACGGAATAGACGACGGTCAGCGATCTCAACTATATGCGGAAGACGGGAGAATGATGACGAATGAAGAGCTTAAGTCACCCGCCAGTTGGTCTGAGATAGTGGGCATAAGACCAGGAAGGAGACCCTATTCTGACCCCTTCACCAGAATTCCGTTTGATGATTTCTTCCTCTTGAGCACAGGGTCAGAGTTGAGAGCGAGTAGGTCCCATATTCTGGAGGGAGAAAACTGGACCGGAATTGTCCCAGCCTGGGTGAAGATTTACAAGGTTACACGAGAGGGTGACCCCCATGTCGGCAAGACATGGGCCACCGTGGAGACGTGGGGTAAAAGCTGTGAATACTTCAGGGTTGATTTGATATTTTACCCTAAAATGAGCACGACCCGCATCGAGGCTGGAACCGGAATCCGTCGAGTGCAGAGGGATCTGAAGATTTATCCAGTCCAGCCGTCCATCGAGCACAGGGGTGTGGTGGTTCAAGAGGTCAGGGGAGGTGAAAAGGGTCACAGCCTGCAAGACCCAAGATTGATGACCTCTCGACCGGGGACGTCACGACCGGAGGGCCCATGTTCTTCACCACCCCCAACCAGAGGCTGGGCGGAGTATGAGAGGCCAAAGAAGGCTAGAAAGACAGCCAAGTATACAACCAACAAACCTTATCAATAAAAGAAATGTTGGTAAAAATATAATCAAAAAGCAAAGCCCTGTTCTCTAAAAACCTAGTTGGAGGACAGTGAGTATATGGTGGGGTGAACAGTGATTTCTGTTCTACCTTTTTGTTTATGTAACAATATAGCCGTATAACCTATTTTTCACATGTAATTATATGCTTCATAGGCAAATCATAAGTTTCTGCGTAGACGAGAATGAATTGCCTGGTCTGTTTAAAAGGTGCCAGCATGTATGAAGGGAGGTAACTGAAAGATGGGGCCTTGACAGGGGCGGGGGGGGCCTCTGCCATGAAAAAGAGATTTTACCCACAGAAGGCCTAGCCTGCCTGCATTCTTTACTACCTGTTACTTACTGACCCGGCTGCTTTTTACTGATAGCGTGGCAGAAGCGAGAGGCCCCAGGCCGGAGGTAGATAAAGGCGGAAAATGTGAAAGTCTAGAGAAGACACACGTTATGTGTGCCACAAATCAACAATCGCCACCTGTGTTATAAACTTATACAGAGTCTTAAAACTATAGAGAGAATCTTAAAACTATATAACAATTAAATGTTAAATGTTTTGCTACAGTCAGACATTTTGGTATAAGAGGTGTATACATATTCTGCTGCATTAATTATATGTTTCATAATTTTATGCTTAAAATGAAAGAGAGTAATACTATATATTACCATACTGTGTAAACTGTGTTCACTGGATGAGAGCATCTCTGAAGATTCTCTGCTATAGCTCTGAGGAGTCTTGATGGGAGTTCTCACAGATGGCCTCGCAGGCACTGCCTGGTTACCAGGTTAACCCTTTGCAAGTTCTGTTAAGATAAAATGTGGAGGGACTTTCTCATACTTGAAAAACTATGTAACTGTAGGTAACGCAAGTAAAGGAAAGGGATGGACACTTACTGTACACGTACAGTAAAATTATTGGATAAATAAGTACTGACGTGCTAACACGCTGACTGGCTAGTGAAATTTCATCACTGTATCTTAACCAATGACAACGAGGACTTGAATTCCTTTATAAAGGCTAACTCACTTCATCTCAAGAGAGATTTTTTTTGGTGGAGCTGCATTCTGATATATTGTAAGAAGAAACCTTTGTACTTATAACCATGAACTGTGCCTTTATTGTAATCTTATATTTTTTAAAAATAAAACCTTTTTGGAACCCACTTCGTATCCATTCTTTAACCAGTCGGGTAAGCATTGAAATGTTTTGCATTGTAACTTTACCCATTGTTTAAGCATGAGGGAGCACGGCTTCGTGATGTTCATGATTTATGATGTAAAACTCTAGTAGTGTGTCTTTAACCAGTCGGCAGCAACACGCCCCCGTGATGTTCCTGATTTATGATGTAAAACTCTAGTAGTGTGTCTTTATCCACACAGAGACCTAGAGAAAGAAATATATATCTTTCTACCTATTTCTATATCTATATATATATTATAGATTCTATATAATGGGCTTATTAAGTAATGTTACAGTGATAATACGTGTGACGGATAAGGGACATGGATATCATCTGATTAAAGAGTGTCCTACTGGTCAAATGAATCCTTCCCGGTGCAAATAAAATAATAGACTCCGCAACTCCAATCACTGGACCTAAGGTCGATGACTGGGGGGGACGGAGCGGTGCGTGTGTCAGGTCGGGTCGGTCGGGTTTAACCCCTGCAGTTTGTGGACGCATTGAGTTCTGGAGTTCACAGACATCGCAGGACGCTGCTTGATGTTGAGATGAGCGGACCAATGAGTTATTGGGTTATCAATCTGACCGAAGGCTTACATGAGCACTTATCACTATCTCAACACCGATTCGAGATAAAACCCTGTGGCCACTCGATATCCCCCAGCGAGGTGCTAAACTCGCCAAGTTCTCGAGTCAATTACTAATCCTAATCACGCTTATTTCATAGTCACTGGTTAGTTTTATCCATTTCATATGAAATATAAGCGTATAAGAGTTGTTAACCTCTTCATTGTTTGTAATAAACAGAATGTCTGTTTGGGAAAACTCCTTTCATTGAATAGTCATATTCACAGCAATACTATTTAATAGGTAGTACTATCAATAATAGTGTAATATTAGCGCATAATATTAATAATAATTTCCATAAGACCAGGTCGAAAACATGCTCAATACAAAAAGTATCCAACCCGGATACAGACGTAAGAATTACTGAATAGTCATTGATATAACTTTAGCTAGAAGCAGTAACCAGCAATTGATTTAATCTGTAATCAAGCTACCAGGACATAATTACCTCCCGTTTACCTCAGATGAAAGCAGGGCGTTGCCAGCGTTTTGAAAGATCATGATGGAGTGATAAAGGAACACGGTCCACGAGTTGATAAAAGTATTTAACAAAGTTTGGTTTAATTAGAAAAAGTTGTTACAATAATACTGTCTTGGAAAGATCCAATCCAGGCCAAATAAACAAAGAAAACGCTCATCAAAGTCATAGTCAACATCATTCTCAAGAAGAACAATAAAAACTCTCTGGTTTAAAAATCATCTAAAGAGCCAGGAACAGCTTTTCAACAACGGACAAAGAAGAAAAATGCACGCAGCAGCCGAGAGGAGGGAGGAGGAGAGGAGAAAGCAGCTCTTTAGCAATGCATGGACATTTCACATTTATACCCCAGTCTGCATCATATCAAAACTTCTTACTATTGGTTTGAAAACATTGATGTCATTCTACCAACCAATCAACACACAATCAGTAAAGATAAACACTCCTCCCTCTTCCAGTCGTTACTGTAACTAGAAAAGTAACTAAAGATGGATATTGTTACTGGAAAGTCCCTCTGTGCTGGAATGTGCAGCCTGCAGCCGAGAGGCCCTCTTCGAGGGAGATTGTTTTTGGAGCATACAGTAGCCTACAGAATGAACAACTTGTACTGTCAGGGAAGGCCCTGGAGAACAATATACATGATATATATCCAGGTACTTTAGCATATACAATAAACATATACTAATTATATATATGTTCACACATCACACATGTATCTTAATAATTTTCAACAGTGGTGTTCGAGAACACAGGCAGTAACGGTAAGGGGTTAACCGTTGCAGCCAGTGGAGAGCATATTCCTTTCAGACGCCCAAGGTCACACAAGATAAGCGCCCTGAGTTTCAAGCTGAATATACTGCCTTCCTGCTGGGAAGTAGGATGTATAGTATAGTATAGGATATATAATATAGTATAGGATGTATAGTATAGTAGGATGCATAGTATGTAAGTATTGATTATACTTTCTAGTTTTATTTAACATGTGCAATCAACATACACTGATCATTTTAGGTTATACGTTCATACACACAGTGAACCAGTGAACGTAGTGTAGGCACAAAGCGTAACTGCCCCCCTCATTCTGCTGGAATGTGTCTTGCAGAAGATAGGACCTGTCTGGGAGAGGTAATTACACAGTCCTGAAGCCCACAGTATTAACAGAGGACGGAACAATTGTACTGCTGTGATATACATGGTCCTTCAGCATATACAATAAACATATATTTAATCCTTTATTTATATATGTTAATGCTTAATATATTACATCATACAAGTGCCACAAGACAAAGAGAGAGAACAGGATGTCAATACAAAAAGTGTCACTGTAGTTTGTGGCACTTCAACACCCCCTCTGTCATCCTGGTTCTCGTGACTCCTGGAGTCCTGAAGCACGGTCACTGTCCCAATACCATCTGTGAGGGGGAACGGGATGGCAATTGCTGGGTCACGCTTGCTGTGACTCTCAACACCCCCTCTGTCATCCTGGTTCCCTGGCTGGACGGCCCGACGGGATAGGAGCCACGTCGTCGCATGGTAGCTGTCGGGAAGACTTGCATCTGTTGTTCCCGGCCAATGCACCAGTTGTTGCCGTCTGAAGAACACAATGTCATAGTTCCATGGTCACCCCCTCTGACCTTTTGGATCTCTGCCGTAGTTTGAGGTAGGTTGAATTGTCAATTCTCGGGTGACCCCACGGGTCCCCGAGAATTGTAGCAGCAATCTTCTATTGAAGCGTGGTTGGCCTGGTCGTGTGACCCTGTCCGTAGGCCACGCAGGACATCACAGATACAGTTCACAGAGGACACATTTCTTTTCTATCTTTCAGGCCCAATCTGGGCTCTCGTCGCCTTGTAACTTGGGTCCAGGCCCATGTCTCCCTGTCTCCATGTGAGTTTGACCTTCCAATCCGTCCTTCGAGGCTAATTTCCTTGCTCTCGGTGACGGGGGAAAAGACTGATCCTTCCGTAAGGTGCTAGTCACGATTAGAGCTTTCTACTGAGTGTGACCTTCCAATCCGTCCTTCGAGGCTGATTTCCTTGCTCTCGGTGACGGGGGAAAAGACTGATCCTTCCGTAGGGTGCTAGTCACGATTAGAGCTTTCTACTGAGTGTGACCTTCCAATCTGTCCTTTGAGGCTGATTTCCTTGATCTCGGTGACGGGGGACAAGACTGATCCTTCCGTAGGGTGCTAGTCACGATTAGAGCTTTCTACTGAGTGTGACCTTCCAATCCGTCCTTCGAGGCTAATTTCCTTGCTCTCTGTGACGGGGGAAAAGACTGATCCTTCCGTAAGGTGCTAGTCACAATTACTAATTATATATATGTTTACACATCACACATGTATCTTAATAATTTTCAACAGTGGTGTTCGAGAACACAGGCAGTAACGGTAAGGAGTTAACCGTTGCAGCCAATGGAGAGCATATTCCTTTCAGACGCCCAAGGTCACACAAGATAAGCGCCCTGAGTTTCAAGCTGAATATACTGCATTCCTGCTGGGAGGTAGGATGTATAGTATAGTATAGGATATATAATATAGTATAGGATGTATAGTATAGTAGGATGCATAGTATGTAAGTATTGATTATACTTTCTAGTTTTATTTAACATGTGCAATCAACATACACTGATCATTTTAGTTTATCTGTTCATACACGCAGTGAACCAGTGAACATAGTGTAGGCACAAAGCGTAACTGCCCCCCTCATTCTGCTGGAATGTGTCTTGCAGAAGATAGGACCTGTCCGGGGGAGGTAATTACACAGTCCTGAAGCCCACAGTATTAACAGAGGACGGAACAATTGTACTGCTGTGATATACATGGTCCTTCAGCATATACAATAAACATATTTAATCCTCTATTTATAAATATGTTAATGCTTAATATATTACATCATACAAGTGCCACAAGACAGAGAGAGAGAACAGGATGTCAATACAAAAAGTGTCACTGTAGTTTGTGGCACTTCAACATGTATCTAAACATTCTGTTTAATCATCTTCCCTTTATTCATTTCCTTAGATTTTCATGTCTGTCATTTCTTGCATGGTGTTATTCACGGTCAAAGATGCAAAGAAAAATCATAATTTATATTCTCCTTTGTTTCATCACAATTTACTCAAGCCTAGTAAGAGCCACACTATTTCTGATACTAGGAATACATTCCATGAGATACATAGATGTCCCTAGATACCAAGAACATGCAAGTGGAGCAATTTCCCATTTACTTAGGTATGCATTTTTAGGCAGATCTTTCAGAAAATAAGGCTAGCGCTTACATTCACAGTGATCCACAGAGCAGCGCCATACTAGTGTGAACAGTGTCCAATTTACTTTCAGTATGCAATTGACACAGTGGCGGCTGGCCACTAGGGGCGCTCGGGCGCCGACCCCCCTGGTTAACCCTGGTTAAAAGAGAGAAGAATAAAAAATTTTTATTTATTTTTTTCATAGCCCTATAAATAATATAAACATGTTTAAAATGAATAATATTTACTCATTTTAAGTATGTTTGTGTTTCCAATGCACAATATAACGTTAATATATCAAAAATAAATAATCGTTTTCCGTTACCGTAGCCGCATTCTCCTTGCCGCATTTCTCTCGGGCTAGATGCAATAGCGCTTTGAGTCCGCGTGCACGCCGTGCACTGTTTCATTGCTGTATCAGTCGCAGCCAATCAGTGCGTAACGCGCTGTGCGTTGAAATATGATGTATTATGATGGAACACGGGCGCGTTTTGAAGCGGTCTAAGCAAGAGGCGTATATAATTTCCGTAGCCGCATTTCTCGGAGACGCTCTCTGATTGGCCGACGCGGCGACGACAGTACTTTTCCGTAGCCGCATTTCTCGGTTTTGCTTAAAAGTGAACGCCAGGTAGTTTGCAGGATGTTCGATGCTGTGTGTTGTGATGCAGTCTCGAGTCTGGACAGTGGGCAGTGGATATACATCGACAACAGTCTGGGGGACAGTCAGTGGACATACACTTTATCAAGCCCTCCGGCTGAACCACGTTTCAATTAAACAAAGTGAGTTAATTCTCTCTCTCTCTCTCTCTCTCTCTCTCTCTCTCTCTCTCTCTCTCTCTCTCTCTCTCTCTCTCTCTCTCTCTCTCTCTCTCTCTCTCTCTCTCTCTCTCTCTCTCTCTCTCTCTCTCTCTCTCTCTCTCACTCTCTCTCTCTCTCTCTCTGGAGTGGAGTTTCGTTTGGATTGAAAATAAGTGGATTATTGTTCAATATCGTCTATGTTTGAATGAATGAAAACTTTATTAACAGATTGCAGAATGGGTACAATATGGGTACAATATGGGTACAATTGTTAAGGGGATGCAGACCAGAGAAAGACGTTTGTATTGTTTACATCAGGGTCCCCCGTTTTCGATTCATATCGATAGTTTAATAGCTAGCCTTGGCTCGTTTAACAATATGCAAAATATGTGTACAGCCCTGTACTCATACTGAAGTTATTCTTGGTATATAATACTACACATACACTAGGTCTGATTGTGTAACGAATCGATTCCACGTCGCGCTGTGTGTGAGGGAGAAAGAGAGAGAGAAGGAGAGATAGAGGGGGATACTAATTAATTCCGCCCCCCCCCCCCCGTGAAGAATTCACGAGCCGCCACTGAATTGACAGGCATTTTATGCAACATTTGCATGAAAAGAGGTCTCTGAGAGACGCGCGTGTTACTGTTCATATGTGTTTCCACATGCATTACTCTGTAATCTCTCTATGAATACTATATGGGTCCAGTGCCTTGCTCAAGGGCACTTGGGTAGAGATGGTGAGCACTTCAAAGTGAGTACACCAATAATACCATATTAAAAAGGTATTTGAAAATATCCATTTCAACACGATCGTAACATTTCTGCTCCGAGTCTATTTAATACATTGCCACTGTTCACCCATTCACCGCATGTATCTGCCTTTGACTCGACTGTGACTGTACACTTTATCTTGTGTGTGCGTGTCGGGGCCAGACAGAAGACAGAGGATGTTTGGAGACATGCTCTCTCTATCTCTATCATTAATTGCCTTGTGTACATTGACAATAAAAGAATATCACTCTGTCTCTCTCTCTCTCTCTCTCTCTCTCTCTCTCTCTCTCTCTCTCTCTCTCTCTCTCTCTCTCTCTCTCTCTCTCTCTCTCTCTCTCTCTCTCTCTCTCTCTCTCTCTCTCTCTCTATTTCTCTCTCTCTCTATCACTCTTTCTCTGTATTTGTCTCCCTCTCGCTACACCTCTCACTTTCTATCTCTTTCTGTATTTGTCTCCCTCTCTCTCTTTGTCTCTCTACACCTCTCACTCTCTATCTCTCTCTATATTTGTCTCCCTCTCTCTCTCTATCTGTATATCTACACTCTCTCTGATGGTGCTTAAGAGGTTAATCCACACAGTTTGAGTTTGTTTATACTTCAGAATTATGATATTTTGACTTGGTCCTAAAACGGTGGTGTTGGCAGCAGACGGCAGCAACAGCAGGGGGCGCTAGTTCACTAGCAGACGCACTAACATAGAGGTAAGACTGATGCAACTTCTGAAACTTGCTGAATGTTCGACTAAAGTGAAATATCCAGTGTATATATATATAAGAAGCACAACCTGTCTGGCTGGTGGGTTGTATTATTCATCGGTGAGTGTTAATCGGGGAGTATTTGGACTGTTGTTGCCATTTGTAATGTCACATTTATTTTCTTCTTTAGAAGTGTGTGAGCCACTGCTTTAAAATTGTGATCAATCAATTGTAGTTTCTTACTAGTATTTTTTACAATTGACCTTTCGCAAAGCCACGCCCCCCTTGGTTACTGTTGCTACGTCCGACAAGCTAAGAGCCAGAATGCGGCACAATACCGGATATGTTCAACAGGTGTTGACATCATGGAGGTTCTCCGTAACATATCAGTCGCCTTAACAGACTCATTTTGGAGCAATAACGCCGCAATATCCTCCAGGTCCCGACAAAAGGGGCTACAATATGCCATGGAGGGATATATCCACAGCATTAAGATGCAGAAAGAGGAGGCACAACCACGATAGAAGCACTAGCTTACAGATCACAGTGCAAGAGTGAGAAACCACACGAGCTCTATGTTAAGTTCGACAAGCACAATATTGTGGACCAAGCTTGTTCATGTACTGCTGGGTACGTTCTGCTTTTTGTAATATCGAGTTGTTATTGCTATTGAAATCGTACATCTAGTTATTGTTTTTCATTTCAGATAATGATTGAAGAAGTGCGTCGTTAGTCGACGACAACAAATGGCTAACGTTAAGGACAACTTGGATGATGTTGAATGATCATCCTATCAAGCTGAATGAATGAATGAGATAGCTAGCTAATGTTTGTACAATAAATGAGTCGGGTTGTGTCTCAATGCCATTACAGAACACAAGTAAACATACCACACCTTTTCCATGACGTGCGACATTATACTTTATACTTTTAATATAAAAGCTATTATACAGGTTCAGTAAGCCCACAGGGTGGAGCTGTAGACCAGCCTGTAACAGCTAATGCTGTCCTTAACGTGTCGACTAAAGAGTAGACACACTTCTTCAATGATTATCTGAAATGAAAAAGGAATAACTAGATGTTGACTGGTAAACGATTTAATAAAAATAAAAAAGAGCCTACACGCTGTCTTGTTGTACAAAACATGTAAGTTGCTTTGGATAAACATGCCACCAAGCTGATATTTTAAAATAATATTTGTTTACAGTATGCCGGGGTACTGTTCACCCACTGTTGGCTTGATGCACACACTGGACATTTGGCGTGCAAAAGGAGAAGAGAACTCCTCCACAAGCCAACCTCAACAATGGCACAAAGCCAGAGGGAAGAAAATAACTGGACAAGCTATTTTCAATGTGGTGGTAGCCAAGGCCAAGGTCAACCGTAAGCGGAAGCCTATAACATCCAACTATACCCACAACAAGTAACTTATTCCATTCTGTGTACTGCATATTACCATACTTACCAGTCATGCTCTTGCTAATAATGCTATTTCTGTGTCTAGGCAAACACTAGGTACAAATACCTACAAGCTCATGGAAGAGATGACAGACGTGCCTATAAGCTACCTTGCAGCAGAACACACACCTGAGGTCGAAGTCTGCGGCAGGACATATCCTGTGGGATGTGGCCTAAGCCACCAGGTGAGAAACATGTATAATTATGGAATAAAATAAGACCCCCCCCCCTATATAATACAGCTCTGTACACATACATATTCATTTGTATATTTTGTACCCAGTTTAACCACCTGTACATTGTATATAAAATATGCGTTCATCCTCCCTCCAACCAGCACCAAACCAATGTAGAAACGGTAGCTCTTATGAATAGTGTCAATTTGAAACGCCACTATGAAACAAAAGTTAGTTTTTCCTCAAAATGCAGTGCTAAGAACCACAAAAATAAATGGAATGAAAATCATATCAAGGTGCAAGCAGAATTATTGTTAAATCTATGTCACAACGAGATTTTTTTTTGGCTAAACACAAGAAGCCAGTCTCTGATGCATACATATTATATTTTATTTCATTGAAGTTTATTTCAAATATGCAACTTAACAAACAAACATCAAGTACATATATAGCCTTAAGCCGTTCTAATAATAAATGTATAAGCCGTTCTAATAATAAATGTATATAACAAATTATTTTTTCTTTTGTCATTTACATATTTGAAAAGGAATGGGAAGAAGCACACTTATTTAATCCCACCCCTATGTACTCATCAGAACATACTAACTATGTTATTTACTAATTCATACAATTTTTGTCCATTTCCATAACGCTGTGTATTTTGTCACCTATCTCAAAAGGTGAAAACATTTCTTACTGCAGGCTCATCTTTATCTCAATAAGTGTAACTAAAATGTGTAAATTATACTTCCAATTCAAATCGATGCCATCATGTCAATGTTAAGTTTTCCAATTTTCTCTCTGAATGTAACATCCATAACGCTGGGGCGGCAGCGCTCAACACAACTCTTTGTACAGGACTAGGAGGTACCTCCAACCGAGGTGGGCCCACGCGCTATACAAGGATTTATACAGTCCGGTGCCCTCACTGTTTGAGAATGTGTGGTTGGAAGTTTGAAAGCACGCTCACCACATACCAGATCTGACTTATATTCCCCAACCTAGTATTGGGAATTCGGTCTGACACCATTTTGAATTTCTTTATCTTAGCGATGGCCCTTTCAACATGAACGCGGTGCTTTGCGATGCGCTTAGTTGTGAGCACATCTCCAGATGGCATTTGCCTCTTAGACCTCGCAAAGGGTGGCAGGTTTAACTGCAGTCCGACAGACTTGATATCGTCGTCTATCAAAAATCCCTTATCGGCCATTAGGCCATCACCTCTTTGCAGATGGCCAATTTCTATCAGTTTCTCCAGTAGTGGGATGAGACCACTCTCTCTGACTATCTCCTTGTCAGACATAGAGCCTGTGAAAAGTGCAGAAGAGAAAATCACAGCACCACGGGGGTCACAGGCAACTAATGATTTAAGAGTGTTTGTGCTTTTGTAACTGGAATAGCTCTGACTTTGCAACACCAGTGAGGTAGGCCGTTCCATTTTTAGTTCAGTGCAATCCAATATTGCAAATGTTGATGGATAATCCGTTTTGTAGGCGTCTGGCATATTTGCCATAATGACATCTCTGTGAGGCCAAATTGGTATTGCACCCAAAACTAGTCTCGCGAGAGGTGCAGAAATGGGATTTGACGTCAGAGGAGACGCTCCAGGCTGCGTTTGACTGCACAGACTGGAGCGTGTTCCGCGACACAGATAACATTAATGTCTACACGGAGACAGTGCTGGACTATGTTCGTACTTTGGTGGAAGAAACAATCCCCACTACCACAATGAGAGTTTACCCAAATCAAAAACCCTGGGTAGACAAATCCGTCCGTGAAGCTCTGAGAGCGCGCACCAAAGCATACAACGACGGCCTAGTGGCAGGCAACATGAATGACCACAAGGTGGCGCGATACAACGTAAGGAGGACAGTGTCAGAGGCCAAACGGCGCTACAGGGATAAAATTGAACTCCAGTTTGAACAGGCTGACTCTAGAGCTATGTGGCAGGGGCTCAAAACGATGACAGACTACAAAGGCACCTCCCTCAAACTGAACAGTGACATCTCCTTAGCAAATGACCTCAATACCTTCTATGCAAGGTTTAATGCTGGTAATAACAACACCAGCCCACAAGCCACGGCAATGGGGGGGGGGGGGGGGGGGGGTCTGCTGCTGATGGAGACTCAGTGTTCAGGGTAACAGAGCATGAGGTGAGGCGGACCTTTAAAAAAGTGAATATCAGGAAGGCAGCAGGTCCGGACGGCATGCCCGGCCGCGTCCTAAAAGTCTGTGCCGACCAACTGGCCCCGGTATTCACTGACATATTTAACCTGTCCTTAGAACAGGCTGTCATCCCCACCTGCCTGAAGAAGTCCACTATTGTCCCTGTACCCAAAAAAATCCAAGCCTGCTTGCCTCAACGACTACCGCCCTGTAGCTCTCACCTCCATAGCCATGAAGTGCTTTGAGAAGCTAGTAAAGGGCTACATCTGCTCCTCCCTCCCCATCAACATGGACCCCCTGCAATTTGCATACCGCCCCAACAGGTCCACGGAGGACGCCATAGCCCATGTGCTGCACACAGCAGCATCACACCTGGACAAGAGGCAGGGGAACTATGTGAGAATGCTATTCCTCAACTACAGCTCGGCATTCAATACCATAGTCCCCTCCATACTCATAGCCAAGCTCAGGGACCTGGGCTTGAACTATGACCTCTGCCAGTGGGTCTTGGACTTCCTGACGGGCAGACCCCAGGTGGTGAGAGCAGGCAACTGCACCTCCTCATCCATCACCCTCAACATAGGGGCCCCCCAGGGCTGTGTTCTGAGTCCCCTCCTCTACTCCCTGTACACACACGACTGTGTGGCTCAGCGGAGTAGCAATACAATCATCAAATTTGCTGACGACACAGTGGTGGTGGGCCTGATCTCTGCCAACAACGAGAGGGCCTACCTGGAAGAGGTCAAGGTCCTGGCGGGATGGTGCCAGGAAAACAGCCTCTCCCTGAACGTCAGCAAAACAAAGGAGATGATTGTGGACTTCAGGAGGTCGGGGGTCAAGGACTACAGCCCCCTCAGCATCGACGGGGCACCGGTTGAGAGTCAACAGCTTTAAGTACCTCGGAGCCTACATATCCGAGGACTTGACATGGACCACACACATTGACAGTGTTGTGAAGAAGGCACGACAACGCCTCTACTTCCTCAGGCGCCTAAGGAAGTTCCAAGTCAGTCAGAAGATCCTTAAGAACTTCTACTCATGTACAATAGAGAGCATCCTGACTGGCAACATCACCTCCTGGTTTGGGAATAGCACTGCACAAGACCGAAGCAGACTACAAAGAGTGACACGTTCAGCCGAACGCACAATTGGAGGGGGGCTCCCCACCCTCCAGAACATTTACAACAAGCGTTGCAGGGGCAAGGCTAAGAGAATCATTAAAGACTCCAGTCACCCGAACAACTGCCTCTTTGAACTGCTGCGGTCAGGCAAGCGATACCGGAGTCTCAAGGCGAGCACAGAAAGACTCAGAAGAAGCTTCTATCCCCAGGCCATCAGGCTGCTAAACGAACAATGAACACTACACAACAACAACCATCAAACGCACATAGCACACACATCCACACGCACACACTCACTTTAAACAAACACACTGTAGCACCCACTCCACACACTTTATAGCACACACTCACTTTAAACAAACACACTGTAGCACCCACTCCCCACACTTTATATTTATTGATGAAGGATTGCACTACAACTCGTACACTGTTACGAAGGATCAGATTAAACCGAATATATATATTTATTACTTGATATATATTGTATAGTATTTGTATATCGTCTGATATCCCTTGTGTATTCTTTGTACATATACACGGAATATCCCTTTTACCTAGTACAGACCATAATATTTCGTTCTCCTATTGGACAGCGATCCACTAGGCGCCACGGCCATACCCCCAATGTCTAGTTCAAAGTCACCGCCAAGACATGCCTGGACATGCCCGGTTCTGCGCAAGAATACGAGACAGAAATAAGGCTGGTACTAGTTTGTTCACCTAACGTATAAATACGGCGCAGGTGAATACAGAAGTATGTTACCCAATAAGTTGAAGCCTCACACCACGATACAACGTGCTGTGAAGTGGGCCCGTTTTGCCCCGAAATAGAGCCTTGAGACCGCGTGCGAATTGATAGCTGAAGTGTCAGAGTTTAACGCTGTACCGTCGAGTTCGACCTATTCTATTATTCAGTAATAGTCTATTTATGTATAGTGTATCGTGCGGCTACCGTTCTACAGTGACCAGCATTACCAACGCTTCCTCGTACCTAGCTAGTGTGCTTATCCAGGCTGGGCGGCTTAACCTGGTGCCGTCATCCGAGGAGCCCTAGACGAGGACCGTGTGGATATGTACACTGGATAACCTACCCGACGACTACAGAGCCCTTTTCGGCTGGATTATATTTGCTTTGGTCCTGTATCTGATGGAGCGGAGAATCGTCTACACCCACAACTGTGTGGGATTTACCCTGTGAGGAGCATCGTCGAGCCCGCCTCTAGGACGCCTGAGGCTGGCTAGCTTTCCTCCATGCTGCACTGCATACCGGAGAATAGCTGTTGTTCGTCTGCGGATCAAGAGATTATTGCACTGTCTCCTGTACCTGGAGTCTCCTTATTCCTCGTTGACCCAGACTTTCGTTACCGACAAATCCTCTCCCCTGCTGGCCTACAACCGGAGGGACCCTACTAGTATCTCCCGCTGCCCTACTAGTGTACCATAGATATAATTCCTATGATACAGGTGGTATTCATTATCTCCTGCGTAATATTCTAATGGACTTACGCTCTTGACCTATTCATGCACATTCTTCGCCTTACAAGCGCGACTCTAATTCTCAAGTAATGTAAGATAATCTTCGTGCTGCTAATAAATATTATTCTAACCAAGATTTGTTGTGGAACCGTGTCATTGTGGAGGTGTTCATCTCATATACCTGTGTAATGTATGGCCAGTAGTAATGTACATAAGACAGTAGTGGTTTAATGATACCATACTTATTTAATACAGTCAGGGAATTGTACCCCTCAGTTACATACACCTTACTGTAAATTGTACCTAAATTGTACCTCATCCCATTTCTGCTTTGCACTATATAGTACTGTACATTAGTACACTGCATAGTATTGTATATTATATGGTAACTCAGTTACGTCTATTCTGCATCGAACATTGTACATATGTCTATACTGAACACTGTGACCTCATTTTCTACTTCTAAATTACATGCTATACTATGTTATTTGATACTATCTTGTCTAGCACAGTCTCTGGAGCGTAACAGTAAGAAGCATTTTGTATGAAAGTATTCTGTACTTCTGTATGACAACTATTAAAGAAACTTGAAAACTTGAAACGTCGAACATATAATGAATCCAGGAGTTGAAAAGATTACTTGCACTTTGCACGGTTATGTTGAATCTAAAGGCACGGTTTTTCAAGTCTTCATTGTTGTGTAGTTTCATTAAAACAAATAACAGCTGGCTACGCAGCGGCATTTCAACAACTTGCCAATCATTCCGCTGGTATTTTAAGGGGACATTTATTTGAGTGGCACATGGATCAATTGGAATGCCAAATATTGTGCACAGGTGGTTGAAGCGTTCATATGTGAACCCAGTACTGTATGCTAACATTTGGCGGATGTCACTGTTTTGGAGAAGTTCCGGTGTGAGTTCCTTTTCTAAATGTGCCATTGTCTGCTTTCAGCCTTTCTACCTCCGTTTCCTTTAAAGCAAGCATCTCTTTCAGGTTACCATTTTCTAATTTTAATTTCTTCTCTCTTTCTGTGGAGTCTGTGGACTGCTGTTCTTCTGGTCCCCCTTCCAGTTGACCTTGTTCAGAAAGGAGGGGTGGCACCACCGTCTCTGAAAAAGACACATATTTACATGTTAATAGCATTTTGATCCCATCTTTTCTTTTTTACAGCTTTCCCTATTAAACAAGGGAGCCCCTTCTGCTGAAGCGCCGCCTGTCAGTCAACCAGATGACTTCCCTGGGTTTCCTCTACCATCCCAGCCGACAACTTTGTGCACAGTCTTGGATGAAAATGGCACGCGTAGTTACAACAGAGTGGCCATTTCCCTACCCGAATCTATAGCCCTAGAATGTGACACCAGAGAACAAAACACAAACAACCTGTGGTTTACTGCACGATCTGATCGGTTAACATCAAGCACCTTTAAAAGAATCTGCTCCAGGAGAGCAGACCATGAAACACTTGCTGTAAGCCTCAAGTACAAAAGATCAGTACTACAAACCAAGGCCATGAAAAGGGGTACAGCACTAGAGCCCATAGCAGCAACACAATACACAAAGCTAACAGGAAACCAAGTGTATCCATGTGGTTTTGTTGTGAATCCGCAGGCACCACACCTCGGTACATCACCTGACCGTAAGGTCTTAGAAATAGGAGAGAGTCCAAGCTATGGGCTTTTAGAAATTAAGTGTCCATCCAAGGAAAGCTTCACTGAGTGTGCTTACCTCTTAAAGCGGGCAGATGGCAGCTACCAGCTAAAAGAGTGTCACGATTATCACTATCAGATAACAGGGCAGCTCGGGCTCACTGGTATGTCATGGTGTGATTTCTATGTGCACTGTGCAGCAGACTACCACCTACAAAGAATACACTTTAATGTAGCTAAATGGGAGCAGATGAAGAGCAAGCTTGATGCTTTTTACTTTGATTTTTACAATCCAGCATAAAATCAGAGGTATATAGTGAAGAAATTTTTTTTTTGAATTGACCATTATTTCCAATGGGTCCGTATAGATCTCTCCAGTGGCAGAGTTAATTTGCGTGATCAAGTTCTGAGCGGTGCAGTGTTTTTGCTGTAGTGCCAGCACTTTACTATAGGTTTGTCACCAAATTCAAAAAAGGACTGGCGTGATTTGAGTAGAAGCTGGTGGAAAGGAGGTTAAATTCCGTCTGTAGAGTCACTCTTTCATTATAAAGTGATGGTGTCATTATAAAGTGATGGTGTCGGAGAGACTGAATATAAATAATCCAATTTAATAATTTGGTCTGAAAGTTCAGCGCGTCTGCTGTTGCGCAGTTTATTACGTCGAGCACAGTTAGAAATAGTTTCTCCACGGAGAAAAGCTTTAAGAGCTTCCCAAATGATGGACATGGCATTGATGAAATGCATGTCACCAAAATTGGGAGCATATACGTTGACTAGGACTACCTTTGTGGAATAGAGAGTTCCTGAAACTATAATGAATCTGCCATTAGGGTCAGAGATCACATCAGATGGAGTAAATGGTGTGTTTTTGTTAATCAGAATGGCTGTTCCTCTGGATTTTTTTTTAAACTAGACTAGTTCATAGTCTAGAATTATTCTGCACTAAACGAATTTGATATTTTATTATTTATGACTGAATGTAACTGTACTTGTGAAGCGCACTACCTTGTTATTGCACTATTCTGCACATCTTATTTTTTTTTGTTTATTAGTTTATTTATTTTGTGGTGCACCACTGATAAGCTTTATTTTTTATTTAGTTTTGAATTTTTATCCAATGCTGCAATAAGTGAAAAAAATAAGCTATATATCCATGTTGGATATAATGGATTGTTGGATACTGTTAAATAATAATAAAAAAAAAACGTAAGGGTCAACTTGATTGAATTTTTTTCTTTTCTTTTTTCTTACTGCATTGCCAAAAGATCGGATCGGGAAAAATTATTGCACACTCGATGCAGGCATTGTGTTAATTTAGTTGTTTTCTCCCCACGTAGCTTTATGACACCTTTAATTTATTACTTGCTAAATTGCTGCTTAAGCTAACAGGGCATGAAAAACACACACTTCTCATTCACTCTGTATTGTATATATGTATACAACAACTTGAAACTTGAAAATCATTACTCACCATTGAAAATCACACACAGAGTCTATTCTGGGGTTTCCTCAATGGTCCTGGAAGTGGATGCCTCTTGCAACATTTTCATGAGTCTGTACAACCATAATTTGTGTTATTTTGGGATAAAACAATACAATCACAAGAGGCATTAAATGTTGTAGTTTGTCTAAAGTTAACTACCGTTTCCTTGGTGACTTTCTGCATCCACCTTGTTGTTCCTTTGTGGGGGTTGGGTTGCCCACTTGTGCAACAGGATTAGGGAAGTCGGCAGTAGGCTTTCCATGCACAAAATGCTACAAAGATAACAGCAAAATATAAATGAGTGATTGCCTGTTGGCTTTCTTGTTTGTACTTTGACCACAGGTAGACTAATACAGGGGCTCAGCTGTTCAGACATTATTATGCATCAAGTGATATACATGTGAGGTTCGCCTTTCCCTGGACCTTTAATTCCCTGTTCTCCTCACTTCTCCAGCCCCCACCCTCGCGCTCGTTTAGCCTCGTCTGCTCTTCAGCAGCCCACACCCTTGGACTATCTGTCAGTATCTGTTTGATTGGTTCGTGCCGAACACACTCTTCTAGTTAAAGTATCAATTACCTTCACGCACCTGATGTGTATTCTAATTAGCGCCCCTGTGGGTTTTAAATACCTCGCTCTTCCCCTCAGTCCTGGTCGGGTCGTTCCGTATCATATCTCTATCAGCAAACTCCTACGGGAGGTTCTCAATCTGTAGGCTCCTACGGGAGTTTCTGTTTCTGTCTGTTATGCTGTTTCATCTCCGGCGTGAGATGCGCTCAAGCCTTCGCCACCTGTCGCCGTTTGCCTGGAGGGAGACACTGTACTGCGCTCTCTAATCCTCTACGGGAGGTATTCCAGTGTTCCACTCCAGACCTCCGAGCCAGACGCGCTCTTCCCCTCCAGACGCGCATCCAGACGCACTCCAGACGCGCATCCAGACTCCGCGCCAGATGCGCTCTCCGTACCGGCGCGTACTCCAAGCAGACGCGCACCACTCAGACCTCCGCGCCAGATGCGCTCTCCGTACCGGCGCGTACTCCAAGCAGACGCGCACCACTCAGACCTCCGCGCCAGATGCGCTCTCCGTACCGGCGCGTACTCCAAGCAGACGCGCACCACTCAGACCTCCGCGCCAGATGCGCTCTCCGTACCGGCGCGTACTCCAAGCAGACGCGCACCACTCAGACCTCCACGCCAGATGCGCTCTCCGTACCAGCGCGTACTCCAAGCAGACGCGCACCACTCAGACCTCCGCGCCAGATGCGCTCTCCGTACCGGCGCGTACTCCAAGCAGACGCGCACCACTCAGACCTCCGCGCCAGATGCGCTCTCCGTACCGGCGCGTACTCCAAGCAGACGCGCACCACTCAGACCTCCGCGCCAGATGCGCTCTCCGAGCCGGCGCGCTCTCCTCCAGACGTCTAGCCTGCGCCCTCCTACTCCTCCCTGTAAGCAGCTCCAGCCCTCGCCCTGTCCAAGGCCTTAACCCTGTTTCTCTCTGTCCCTGTCCAGTCCTCCTAGTCCTCCTAGTCATCCCTGTCCTGTCCTCCTAGTCCTCCCTGTCCCCAGCCCGCCTCCACGGGCCTCTGTCCCTGTTTCCCCTCTCTAGTCCTCCTAGTCCTCCCTGTCCAGTCATTCTAGTCCTCCTAGTCCTCCCTGTCCAGTCTTTCTAGTCCTCCTAGTCCTCCCTGTCCAGTCCTTCTAGTCCTCCTAGTCCTCCCTGTCCCCAGCCCGCCTCCGCGGGCCTCTGTCCCTGTTTCCCCTCTCTAGTCCTCCTAGTCCTCCCTGTCCAGTCCTTCTAGTCCTCCTAGTCTTCCCTGTCCAGTCCTCCTAGTCCTCCCTGTTCCTGCCCTGTTCCCTTGCCCTGGCCCTGTCCGTTAGCCTTTCCCTTAGCCTTCCCCTTAGCCAGCTCGCCTCTTAAAGGCACTGTGCCTATTTTCCCAAGTTCTTGTTTTCCTGTATTTTGTGTTCTCCCTTAAAGGGACAGTGCCGTTTTCTGTTGTTTTCAATAAATGCCCAGTTCTTGGCTTACTCTCATACCTGTCTTGTGTTGTGCGATTGGGGTCGGTTACAAACCATAACAGTACGACCCGACCAGTCGACGACCCCAGCCAGCACAGACGGTGTATGTTGAGTTTGCCTTTTTTTTTTGTTCCCTCTAGTTTCCCTGTCAGCTCCCCTGTTTAGCCTGTTAGTCTCCCTGTTAGCTTCCCTGTTAGCTCCCCTGTTAGCCCTGTTAGCTCCCCTGTTAGCTTGTTAGTCTCCCCTGTTAGCTCCCCTGTTAGCCTTTTAGTCTCCCCTGGTTGCTCCCCTGTTAGCCTGTTAGTCTCCCCTGTTAACTCCCCTGTTAGCTTCCCTGTTAGCTCCCCTGTTAGCCTGTTGACTCCCCTGTTTGCTTCCCTGTTAGCTTCGTTAGCTCCCCTGCAGCTTGTTAGGCCTCTACTACCAGCATGGCCCCAGTCTGCTAGCTTAGCCCCGGCTGCTAGCACAGCCTCTATGTTATTGCAGCCCTTGCAGCTAGCATAGGCCCTGTAGCTAGCCATGCCCAGGCAGCTAACCCGGTCCCTCTGCATGGCCTCCACTTTTTGTGTAGCCTTCCCACTGCTAGGACTGCTCCTTCAGCTAGCAAGGTCAGTTTTCCCCACTGCTAGGACTGCCCTTTCAGCTAGCAAGGTCAGTTTTCTCCCACTGCTAGGACTGCCCCTTCAGCTAGCAGGGTCAGTTTTCCCCACTGCTAGGACTGCCCTTTCAGCTAGCAAGGTCAGTTTTCTCCCACTGCTAGGACTGCCCCTTCAGCTAGCAAGGTCAGTTTTCCCCACTGCTAGGACTGCCCTTTCAGCTAGCAAGGTCAGTTTTCCCACTGCTAGGACTGCCCTTTCAGCTAGCAAGGTCAGTTTTCCCACTGCTATGACCGCCCTTTCAGCTAGCAAGGTCAGTTTTCTCCCACTGCTAGGACAGCCCTTTCAGCTAGCAAGGTCAGTTTTTTCCCACTGCTAGGACTGCCCTTTCAGCTAGCAAGGTCAGTTTTCCCACTGCTAGGACTGCCCTTTCAGCTAGCAAGGTCAGTTTTCTCCCACTGCTAGGACTGCCCTTTCAGCTAGCAAGGTCAGTTTTCCCACTGCTAGGACTGCCCTTTCAGCTAGCAAGGTCAGTTTTCCCACTGCTAGGACTGCCCTTTCAGCTAGCAAGGTCAGTTTTCTCCCACTGCTAGGACTGCCCCTTCAGCTAGCAAGGTCAGTTTGCCCCACTGCTAGGACTGCCCCTTCAGCTAGCAAGGTCAGTTTTCTCCCACTGCTAGGACTGCCCCTTCGGCTAGCAAGGTCAGTTTCCCCACTGCTAGGACTGCCCCTTCAGCTAGCAAGGTCAGTTTCCCCACTGCTAGGACTGCCCCTTCAGCTAGCAAGGTCAGTTTTCTCCCACTGCTAGGACTGCCCCTTCAGCTAGCAAGGTCAGGTTCCCCACTGCTAGGACTGCCCCTTCAGCTAGCAAGGTCAGTTCCCCACAGCTAGGACTGTCCTTCCAGCTAGCTTGTTTCTCTCATGCTGGTCCAGCCCTGTCTGCCAGCCTAGCTCCGGCAGCTAGCGCAGCCTCTATGTTAATGTAGCAGTACAGCTAGCATAGGCCCTGTAGCTATCAGTGCCCTGGCAGCTACCCTTTCCCTCTGCTAGCCCCTTCCCTGTTCCCCTCTCCAGTGCCCCTGTTCCAGCCCTGTCTGCTAGCCTAGCTCCGGCAGCTAGCGCAGCCTCTATGTTAATGTAGCAGTACAGCTAGCATAGGCCCTGTAGCTATCAGTGCCCTGGCAGCTACCCTTTCCCTCTGCTAGCCCCTTCCCTGTTCCCCTCTCCAGTGCCCCTGTTCCAGCCCTGTCTGCTAGCCTAGCTCCGGCAGCCAGCGCAGCCTCTATGTTAATGTAGCATTACAGCTAGCATAGGCCCTGTAGCTATCTGTGCCCTGGCTGTTACCCTTCAGCTACCCTAGTTACCCCTCGGCTACCCTGCCCCTTTGCTAGCCCCGCTTTTGGTGTAGCTTCCCCGCTAGCATGGCCCAATTTTTTGTTTTGTTGCCTTGTCATTTCCCCTGCCCCTCTGTCTGTATTCTTGGGTCGCCCGGTGACTCCCGTGGAGGGGGGAGTACTGTGAGGTTTGCCTTTCCCTGGACCTTTAATTCCCTGTTCTCCTCACTTCTCCAGCCCCCACCCTCGCGCTCGTTTAGCCTCGTCTGCTCTTCAGCAGCCCACACCCTTGGACTATCTGTCAGTATCTGTTTGATTGGTTCGTGCCAAACACACTCTTCTAGTTCAAGTATCAATTACCTTCACGCACCTGATGTGTATTCTAATTAGCGCCCCTGTGGGCTTTAAATACCTCGCTCTTCCCCTCAGTCCTGGTCGGGTCGTTCCGTATCATATCTCTATCAGCAAACTCCTACGGGAGGTTCTCAATCTGTAGGCTCCTACGGGAGTTTCTGTTTCTGTCTGTTATGCTGTTTCATCTCCGGCGTGAGATGCGCTCAAGCCTTCGCCACCTGTCGCCGTTTGCCTGGAGGGAGACACTGTACTGCGCTCTCTAATCCTCTATGGGAGGTATTCCAGTGTTCCACTCCAGACCTCCGAGCCAGACGCGATCTTCCCCTCCAGACGCGCATCCAGACGCGCATCCAGACGCACTCCAGACGCGCATCCAGACTCCGCGCCAGATGCGCTCTCCGTACCGGCGCGTACTCCGAGTAGACGCGCACCACTCAGACCTCCGCGCCAGATGCGCTCTCCGTACCGGCGCGTACTCCAAGCAGACGCGCACCACTCAGACCTCCGCGCCAGATGCGCTCTCCGTACCGGCGCGTACTCCAAGCAGACGCGCACCACTCAGACCTCCGCGCCAGATGCGCTCTCCGTACCGGCGCGTACTCCAAGCAGACGCGCACCACTCAGACCTCCGCGCCAGATGCGCTCTCCGTACCGGCGCGTACTCCAAGCAGACGCGCACCACTCAGACCTCCGCGCCAGATGCGCTCTCCGTACCGGCGCGTACTCCAAGCAGACGCGCACCACTCAGACCTCCGCGCCAGATGCGCTCTCCGTACTGGCGCATACTCCAAGCAGACGCGCACCACTCAGACCTCCGCGCCAGATGTGCTCTCCGAGCCGGCGCGCTCTCCTCCAGACGTCTAGCCTGCGCCCTCCTACTCCTCCCTGTAAGCAGCTCCAGCCCTCGCCCTGTCCAAGGCCTTAACCCTGTTTCTCTCTGTCCCTGTCCAGTCCTCCTAGTCCTCCTAGTCATCCCTGTCCTGTCCTCCTAGTCCTCCCTGTCCCCAGCCCGCCTCCGCGGGCCTCTGTCCCTGTTTCCCCTCTCTAGTCCTCCTAGTCCTCCCTGTCCAGTCCTTCTAGTCCTCCTAGTCCTCCCTGTCCAGTCCTTCTAGTCCTCCTAGTCCTCCCTGTCCAGTCCTTCTAGTCCTCCTAGTCCTCCCTGTCCCCAGCCCGCCTCCGTGGGCCTCTGTCCCTGTTTCCCCTCTCTAGTCCTCCTAGTCCTCCCTGTCCAGTCCTTCTAGTCCTCCTAGTCTTCCCTGTCCAGTCCTCCTAGTCCTCCCTGTTCCTGCCCTGTTCCCTTGCCCTGGCCCTGTCCGTTAGCCTTTCCCTTAGCCTTCCCCTTAGCCAGCTCGCCTCTTAAAGGCACTGTGCCTATTTTTCCCATTTCTTGTTTTCCTGTAATTTGGGTTCTCCCTTAAAGGGACAGTGCCGTTTTCTGTTGTTTTCAATAAATGCCCAGTTCTTGGCTTACTCTCATACCTGTCTTGTGTTGTGCGATTGGGGTTGGTTACAAACCATAACAATACATGGTCAACACGACCTAGAAGCACACAGCTTACAGTTGTAGTCGTGTGATTTTAGCTAACGTTAGTACCCAAGTTAGCCAGGTGAACACAAGGCCAACCTTATCTAGATAACGTTAGTACCCAAGTTAGCCAGGTGAACACAAGGCCAACCTTACCTAGATAACGTTAGTACCCAAGTTAGCCAGGTGAACACAAGGCCAACCTTACCTAGATAACGTTAGTACCCAAGTTAGCCAGGTGAACACAAGGCCAACCTTACCTAGATAACGTTAGTACCCAAGTTAGCCAGGTGAACACAAGGCCAACCTTACCTAGATAACGTTAGTACCCAAGTTAGCCAGGTGAACACAACAACCTTACCTAGATAACGTTAGTACCCAAGTTAGCCAGGTGAACACAAGGCCAACCTTACCTAGATAACGTTAGTACCCAAGTTAGCCAGGTGAACACAAGGCCAACCTTACCTAGATAACGTTAGTACCCAAGTTAGCCAGGTGAACACAAGGCCAACCTTACCTAGATAACGTTAGTACCCAAGTTAGCCAGGTGAACACAAGGCCAACCTTACCTAGATAACGTTAGTACCCAAGTTAGCCAGGTGAACACAAGGCCAACCTTACCTAGATAACGTTAGTACCCAAATTAGCCAGGTGAACACAAGGCCAACCTTACCTAGATAACGTTAGTACCCAAGTTAGCCAGGTGAACACAAGGCCAACCTTACCTAGATAACGTTAGTACCCAAGTTAGCCAGGTGAACACAAGGCCAACCTTACCTAGATAACGTTGGTACCCAAGTTAGCCAGGTGAACACAACAACCTTACCTAGATAACGTTAGTACCCAAGTTAGCCAGGTGAACACAAGGCCAACCTTACCTAGATAACGTTAGTACCCAAGTTAGCCAGGTGAACACAAGGCCAACCTTACCTAGATAACGTTAGTACACAGTTAGCCAGGTGAACACAAGTCCAACCTTACCTAGATAACGTTAGTACCCAAGTTAGCCAGGTGAACACAAGGCCAACCTTACCTAGATAACGTTAGTACCCAAGTTAGCCAGGTGAACACAAGGCCAACCTTACCTAGATAACGTTAGTACCCAAGTTAGCCAGGTGAACACAAGGCCAACCTTACCTAGATAACGTTAGTACCCAAGTTAGCCAGGTGAACACAAGGCCAACCTTACCTAGATAACGTTAGTACCCAAGTTAGCCAGGTGAACACAACAACCTTACCTAGATAACATTAGTACCCAAGTTAGCCAGGTGAACACAAGGCCAACCTTACCTAGATAACGTTAGTACACAGTTAGCCAGGTGAACACAAGGCCAACCTTACCTAGATAACGTTAGTACACAGTTAGCCAGGTGAACACAAGGCCAACCTTACCTAGATAACGTTAGTACCCAAGTTAGCCAGGTGAACACAAGGCCAACCTTACCTAGATAACGTTAGTACCCAAGTTAGCCAGGTGAACACAAGGCCAACCTTACCTAGATAACGTTAGTACCCAAGTTAGCCAGGTGAACACAAGGCCAACCTTACCTAGATAACGTTAGTACCCAAGTTAGCCAGGTGAACACAAGGCCAACCTTACCTAACTATTTACCATTTAGTAGCTCTCCTCATTGTGGATACTAGTAGTATATAGTATATATATAGTAAGCTAGCTACGTTAGCACGTATTTACCTTGTAACAAACGTATTTGTGTTTGTTGATATTCGCCATATTCAGCTGGCCATGGGGTCTGCCGCATTTCTTTATCCACTGTCGGCATCTCTCCTCTCGGGTTTTCGGTTTAGGAAACGGGTAAAATATCACCCCCCCCTCTAAGCTTATGGGATATCTGCTGTCGGATTTGCAAATACCATAAGCACAACGCTTCACGATTTTTGCAATGGATTCGAAGTTAACGCTGCAGTGGGCTGCATGCATGAACACAAAGAAAAGCTTGTCGGATGTCGGACCTCCACATTGAGCCACACACGTGATCGAATATGATTGGACAACAGGCATTTAGGGGCGTGGCTTTGTGAAAGGTCAATTGAGCTTTTTTTTTGCTATTCTGGTTCATTGTCTGGTCTTGCCTCGTGGGAATGCTCTGTGATCCAAAAGCACTGTTGCCTTTCATTTTTGTATTTTGTATCTACCGTAAATCCTCAAATATAGGACGGGTCTTCTATTTACCTCAGCTGCAAAGAGCACCAGACCTTTATTAGAGAGAGGCTTATATAAGAGGCAGGCCTTAATTAAAAAAAAATGACACTCTTGGACATAATCCCTTCATTTTCAGACTTTTATTGCATTATTATTATTATTATTATTATTATTATTATTATTATTATTATTATTATTATTATTATTATTATTATTATTATTATTATTATTATTATTATTATTATTATTATTATTATTATTATTATTATTATTATTATTATTATTATTATTATTATTATTATTATTATTATTATTATTATTATTATTATTATTATTATTATTATTATTATTATTATTATTATTATTATTATTATTATTATTATTATTATTATTATTATTATTATTATTATTATTATTTTTAATACATACATTGTCTGTCTACATTTATTTAGACTAGCATTGGTATTTAAATATTGAGTGCAGTTGAGTAATTGTGGGATTAACGTAATTCACACACTGAAGTTGGAACTGTCTATACTAGGTTGTGGGGTCCGGGGACGGTTTAGCGTGTGGTACCTACTCGACTTCCTTTGTCGAATCGAGTTGTTTACATGCAGTAGCTTTAGCTACTAACGCTGTCATAGCATCATGATCTCTAATGTGTCAACTGGACAACGCCAGCCTCTCCTGCCAACGCCATATAGATAGCGAACGTTAACGTTTGTAAACGAAGTCAACGTCATCCAGCTGACACCACATATCTAGATATTATGACAACGTTAGCTAGCGGCTAGGGTGGTATATTATCTAAAATAAAACATGATTTTCCCCTATTCTACACTACTGGACGATGTTTGCTGTAAGTGGTAAAAAGGAAGTCTTCAGTTGTATTTTTATATCTCCCCAAAAACATATTGCAAAAGGTTAAAAGCATGCTAAATATTCAATAGATTATCTTAGGAAAAGTAACTAATCATTACAAATGGATATGCTAGATAATATCAAATAGAATAAAATATAATATTGGAGGATACTGAAGTGGGCACAAGAGACCAATGGAGCAAAACTGTAGTTGAGTTAGACAGGAACACTGGTCACTTTAGCTGATAAGGTAACTTAGAGCAGATACTAAAACGGATTATGAAACCACTTTAAATCAGGTTCTGTCAGCTTGACCTCGATAGAGTGTGATGGATAAATTAGGTTGCCATAGGAACTACTGGAAAGAGGGGTTTATGACCAGCCTCAAACGAGAATCCAAGAAACAGACTCGCTGCTAAAAGCCACATGTAGATTTTCCCTCCATTTTTGGGAGACAAAGAGAAAGGGTGGATATTGGATCAAACGCTGGCATACCCACTAAAAAACATTAATAAAATAGGAGAACCATATCATTGTTAAAGAAATAAGATTCTAGTTAATTTAGAACTAATATTTAAGACTATTACTAGCGGGAAAACCAAGTTAAACAAAATAGTGTGTTTAGAACTTAAAACAGACTGCAAAAGTAGCCTATACCTAGCCTATACCTAGAAAAAGGACAAATAAAGTAAGCAATAGATTGGAATATTCAAATACTTCTTATATTAAATTAAGGACTCAATTAGGATAAAATATGTTTAAAACGTACTAGGAACATTGTGTAAAGACTGACCTAGGAGGTTTAGATAAACTAGAGAGTAATATCTAGATTTCAAGATACCAAAAAATAGACCAAACCATGTCAAACTTATATGACTTAAATTCCAACGGAAGAAACCCTCCTCTGGGACATTCAAATCAACCCCTAGGTGGTGTTATCTTGAAACCAGAGACCCAAAATGGCCGTCGACTAGAATTCTATTGGCCAAGAGCAAACCAAGCCTTCTAGCCCCTGCGTCATCCATTTTAAACAGCGAACCCGCAGAGAGACGGGAGAACAGATGAAACGGACCAGAGACGAATGGACCACGGTGAAACGAGAGAAACCATACCCCTGCATCCTGAGACGAATCCAGAAAGAGCATCCAGACTCCAGCAGAAAACTGCAGATTAGCTAGAAATAATTCGAGTATCTGTTGATAATCTTTTTGATTAGTTTGGATCATCCTGAAGTCGACTTTGTCCTAGGAGCGGCTTTAGAATCCAACATTAGTATAATAGGTGTTGTTTTGTAATAAACGCTATATTCTGATTTGAGCTTTTTGTCCGTCTGAAGATTATTCAACCGCCGTCTTTTTACCGGGTCCACACCAAGAGTAATTACATAGAAACAACGCAGAGTACTCTCCTAGAATTATAGTATACCTCACGGGCCTCAGAACTCCTGATACCATACTAGCGCTAAAGCTAACCAGAGGGAAATGTTAATGTACGGTAGTCAGTGTAGCGGGAGGCAGCACTTGATTTCCATTGGCAAGAGTTTATCTCATTCTATATCACGGCACGAAAAATTTGAAAAATACTTTTTTGCGACCTTATAATAGAGGCCGGCCTGTGTTTGTCTAAATGCATCAAACCCCCCGGCCATTATGAGAGGCCCCTCCTTTATCGGAGGTCCCTCCTCTATTTGAGGATTTACGGTATATCCTTTTTGTTTTAACATCTTGGGAACATAATTAAGACACAGGCATCTCTAGCCTAACCACTGTGGTGTCATTTATTTTATATCTAATGTGCCTCGTTTGTAAAACGTATACGTTTTATAAATAAAGATTTATTATCTTTTGATAATTCTGTCTCAGACTGGTTGTGTCCCTTAAAAGGGGTCCTGGACCTGCAGTAATAGTTAACAAGTATTACATTTCATCAGTGTATATATATATATATATATATATATATATTATATTGTGGCAGACCGACTGGTGTGGTGATAGACGGCCACTATGTGTCGGCCAAGGTACTAGAACATATGCCCATATTAGGAATTCCGGAGAGACTCCCGCCCGTGCAGAGCGCATCAGCACAGATGCAGCGCACCTGTGCCAGACGCGCCCGAGACAGGTGAGCGCAATCACCTGTCAATCAAAGGAGCATACAAAATGGAGACAGAAACAGAGAAGCATTGGAGTAACTGAGGCGAAACCGTATGGAAGAGGAGGACGTGAGTAAAGAGAAGAGAAGAGGAGTGATTATTGTCTGTGTGACCAATGCGCTGTTTATTTGCTTTTGGAAGGAGGACCCTGCTGTGTGCTATAACCCCTGATATCGACCCCTGCTCGTCTGACGTCTCTTCTCCCGGATCAGCCCCCGCCCGTATGAGAACCGCTCTCTGTGTACCGGACCCCGCTAGCGGACCAAGACGATTCTCTTGTATAACGGACTGGCTGACGATTACCCTAACCTCTCCTTTTCCCCTAAACGGTAATAAAACTGCTGTTAAACGTGCTTCTACCTTGTGCCGTGTGGGTTTTATTAATTCCAATCTTGTGACAGCTCGTAACACCCCTGAGTCTGTCACAATATATATATATATATATATATTAGGGCTGTCAGTTTATCGCGTTAATTAGATTAATTAATTACACAGCAAATTATCGCGTTATGAAAATGTACTCAAAATGTATTTAACATTTTTTGTTAATTTTTTTATCTCATCCATTCCATAAGAATGTATAATACACATTTACAGACTTTTTTTTAATATGGCCCATTTGCATGTTCTTGGTATCTGATTCTAGGGACATCTATGGATTTCAGGGAATGTATTCCCAGTGTCAGAAATACTGTGTCTGTTACTAGGCTTGAGTAAATTGTAATGAACCAAATGAGAATATCAATAAATTCTTAATTTTTTTTTTATCTTTGACTGTGAATAACACCATGATAAAATTGACCAGACCTGAAAAATCTAAGCAAATTAATAAATGGAAGATGATTAAAAAGAAGGTTCTGTAGATACAGTACTGAATTCTGCCATCCGGACACATGCAATTTGAAATATGATTATAGAATATAGAATATCAGGCAAAAAAAATGTATGCGATTAAAATGCGATTAATTAGATGAATTAATTACAAATCCTGTAATTAATTAGATAAAAGAAATGTATCGCCTGACAGCACTAATATATATATATATATATATATACTGTATGTGTTTATATACATAGTGAAACAGCCCAGTGCTCCATTGAACAACGCTTGGGTAGAGGGCATAATATTATCATTTACTCTGAAGTGGGTTGTTTCTGCCGTGTGTGTGTGTGTGTGTGTGTGTGTGTGTGTGTGTGTGTGTGTGTGTGTGTGTGATGGAGAGGGAGGAGAGAATGTCTAATGTGTATGATTGACTTCTCTTTGTCATCAAAATACCCGATGTAGTCAACTTACCCAATTATAATTAAAGAGTCGGTTAGATGCATACACAGGGCGTAGCTGGGGGGGGGGGGGGGGGCTTAGGATGATTCCAAGGGCCCTGCACTGGTGGGGGGCCCAACAAAAATAAAAAAATAAATCCTTTTTTTACTAGACATCACTCAGGTGTATTTATTGATGCTCTCATTGATACTATGTTTGTTTCTGAAGTGTGTGTGTGTGTGTGTGTGTGTGTGTGTGTGTGTGTGTGTGTGTGTGTGTGTGTGTGTGTGTGTGTGTGTGTGTGTGTGTGTGTGTGTGTGTGTGTGTGTGTGTGTGTGTGTGTGTGTGTGTGTGTGTGTGTGTGTGTGTGTGTGTGTGTGTGTGTGTGTGTGAGATATAGAGATAGGGGGGGCTTTGGTAGACTATTGCATTGGTCCATTCATTGGAGATGAACGCAATGCGACATCCTTTACTAGGCTCACCCACCAACAGTGCAGGTGCTGAACTGCTGATCCAAATGTATAGATAAAAACCATATTATGCGTTTTCATCAATAAATAAATGGCCACATTTTTTTTTCTCTCACGCTTCCGCGCGCTCGCATTCACTGGGGGCCTACAAATACATTCCTTCATGGGGCCCAGAATCTACAGCTACGCCCCACACACACACACACACACACACACACACACACACACGTGTGTGTGTGTGTTGTGACAACCCCATCCCTCTCCTACAGGTTAGCTAAGGGGTATACCTGTGTATGTGCTAACCTGTCTATCATCCACAGCCTGGCAATCAGACACACCTAGTCAGGTGTGTCAGGAGGAGGAGGAGTCACACCTGAGGTCAAAGGCTATATAAGGACTGGCTTCTCCATATTGTCTCTCTCCTCTCTCCTCCAAGCTGGCCATGAGATTTTGTTTGGTTTTGTTTATTTGATTCTCACCTTATCACTTGCATACACCACACACCACACACACACATTTACACACACACACACACACACACACACACACACACACACACACACACACACACACACACACACACACACACACACACACACACACACACACACACACACACACACACACACACACACCTCGTCCCATTTCTGCCTTGCACTATATAGTATTGTATATTAGTACACTGCACAGTATTGTATATTGTATGGTAACTACGTCTATTCTGCATCGAACATTGTACATATGTCTAAACTGAACACTGTGACCTCATTTTTTTACTTCTAATTTTACTATGTTATTTTATTTCATACTTATCTTGTCTTGCACAGTCTCTGGAGCGTAACAGTAAGAAGCATTTTGTATAAAAGTATTCTGTACTTCTGTATGACAAATATTAAAGAAACTTGAAACTTGAACTTGAAACACTGACTCATCCATGCACTCACTACACCACTGATATTACTGATCCACTCACTACACCACTGATATTACTGATCCACTCACTACACCACTGATATTACTGATCCACTCACTACACCACTGATATTACTGATCCACTCACTACACCACTGATATTACTGATCCACTCACTACACCACTGATATTACTGATCCACTCACTACACCACTGATATTACTGATAATTACTGATATTACTGATCCACTCAGTCTTTAATAATTTTTGGTAAATAGTTTCATTGGTTAATTCAATTACTTTCTTTAAATCCTCAAGTACTTGCATTGTCTCCCTTGTTTTGTCTGTCCCCTGAGCATGGTTCATGACAGTGTGTCGGTCAGAGAGTCAGAGTGAGATATTTTACATTGCCATGTATGGATGAATCCACATTGGAATACAGGTACAGAGCAATACTGTGTGTCTACAACTAAACCTACAACTGAGCAGAGCTCAAACAGTACAGAAAAACATGGACAGTAAGAAAAAACACAGACCGTATAAAAGAACACAAATTTTGCTAATTCTAAGGTTAAGATCAACATCCCCTAAAAAGAATATCATAGTAAAAGTGCATAATGCATAGAGGCACAATTTACAGTGAAAGTGCATATAATCAAAGTGCGTGATGCACAGACACACAGAGACAGCACTTCCACAACCTGACTAATAACACACCAAATAAAAAATAGGATCATATACAAATCTAGCCTTTGGAGTTATTCAGGCTGCGCACGGCACTGAGCACTGTGTGTGTGGGGGGGGGGGGGGGGCGATAGTGGTACAGTAACAGTTCTCTGCGTGCTTGTGTGCTGACTACTGTCTACAGGGAGTGAATGAGAGCAGGCTGTTAAAACAGACCAACATCCAATTAGCCAGGCTGTACACGGAGACCACCACAGGGAGTACATGTACACGGAGACCACCACAGGGAGTACATGTACACAGAGACCACCACAGGGAGTACATGTACACGGAGACCACCACAGGCTGTACACGGAGACCACCACAGACTGTACATGTACACAGAGACCACCACAGACTGTACATGTACACGGAGACCACCACAGACTGTACATGTACACAGAGACCACCACAGGCTGTACACAGAGACCACCACAGGGAGTACATGTACACGGAGACCACCACAGGGAGTACATGTACACGGAGACCACCACAGGGAGTACATGTACACGGAGACCACCACAGGGAGTACATGTACACGGAGACCACCACAGGGAGTACACGGAGACCACCACAGGGAGTACATGTACACGGAGACCACCACAGGGAGTACATGTACACGGAGACCACCACAGGCTGTACACAGAGACCACCACAGGGAGTACATGTACACGGAGACCACCACAGGGAGTACATGTACACAGAGACCACCACAGGGAGTACATGTACACGGAGACCACCACAGGGAGTACATGTACACGGAGACCACCACAGGCTGTACATGTACACAGAGACCACCACAGGCTGTACACAGAGACCACCACAGGGAGTACATGTACACGGAGACCACCACAGGGAGTACATGTACACGGAGACCATCACAGGCTGTACATGTACACAGAGACCACCACAGGCTGTACATGTACACAGAGACCACCACAGGGAGTACATGTACACGGAGACCACCACAGGCTGTACATGTACACGGAGACCACCACAGGCTGTACATGTACACAGAGACCACCACAGGGAGTACATGTACACGGAGACCACCACAGGCTGTACATGTACACGGAGACCACCACAGGCTGTACACAGAGACCACCACAGACTGTACATGTACACGTAGACCACCACAGGCTGTACATGTACACGTAGACCACCACAGGCTGTACATGTACACAGAGACCACCACAGACTGTACATGTACACGTAGACCACCACAGGCTGTACATGTACACAGAGACCACCACAGGGAGTACATGTACACGGAGACCACCACAGGCTGTACATGTACACGGAGACCACCACAGGCTGTACATGTACACAGAGACCACCACAGACTGTACATGTACACGTAGACCACCACAGGGAGTACATGTACACAGAGACCACCACAGGGAGTACATGTACACGGAGACCACCACAGGGAGTACATGTACACGGAGACCACCACAGGGAGTACACGGAGACCACCACAGGCTGTACATGTACACGTAGACCACCACAGGGAGTACATGTACACGGAGACCACCACAGGGAGTACATGTACACGGAGACCACCACAGGCTGTACATGTACACGGAGACCACCACAGGGAGTACATGTACACGGAGACCACCACAGGCTGTACATGTACACGTAGACCACCACAGGGAGTACATGTACACGGAGACCACCACAGGGAGTACATGTACACGGAGACCACCACAGGGAGTACACGGAGACCACCACAGGCTGTACATGTACACAAAGACCACCACAGGCTGTACATGTACACGGAGACCACCACAGGCTGTACACAGAGACCACCACAGGGAGTACATGTACACAGAGACCACCACAGGCTGTACATGTACACAGAGACCACCACAGACTGTACATGTACACGTAGACCACCACAGGCTGTACATGTACACGGAGACCACCACAGACTGTACATGTACACAGAGACCACCACAGGCTGTACATGTACACGGAGACCACCACAGGGAGTACATGTACACAGAGACCACCACAGGGAGTACATGTACACAGAGACCACCACAGGCTGTACATGTACACAGAGACCACCACAGGCTGTACATGTACACGGAGACCACCACAGGCTGTACATGTACACAGAGACCACCACAGGCTGTACATGTACACAGAGACCACCACATACTGTACATGTACACAGAGACCACCACAGACTGTACATGTACACAGAGACCACCACATACTGTACATGTACACAGAGACCACCACAGGCTGTACATGTACACAGAGACCACCACAGGGAGTACATGTACACAGAGACCACCACAGACTGTACATGTACACAGAGACCACCACAGGCTGTACATGTACACGGAGACCACCACAGACTGTACATGTACACAGAGACCACCACAGACTGTACATGTACACAGAGACCACCACAGGCTGTACATGTACACGGAGACCACCACAGGCTGTACATGTACACAGAGACCACCACAGGCTGTACATGTACACGGAGACCACCACAGGCTGTACATGTACACAGAGACCACCACAGGCTGTACATGTACACAGAGACCACCACAGACTGTACATGTACACGGAGACCACCACAGGCTGTACATGTACACGGAGACCACCACAGGCTGTACATGTACACAGAGACCACCACAGGCTGTACATGTACACAGAGACCACCACAGGCTGTACATGTACACGGAGACCACCACAGGGAGTACATGTACACGGAGACCACCACAGACTGTACATGTACACAGAGACCACCACAGGCTGTACATGTACACAGAGACCACCACAGGGAGTACATGTACACGGAGACCACCACATACTGTACATGTACACAGAGACCATCACAGGGAGTACATGTACACGGAGACCACCACAGACTGTACATGTACACGGAGACCACCACAGGCTGTACATGTACACAGAGACCACCACAGACTGTACATGTACACGGAGACCACCACAGGCTGTACATGTACACAGAGACCACCACAGGGAGTACATGTACACAGAGACCACCACAGACTGTACATGTACACAGAGACCACCACAGGGAGTACATGTACACAGAGACCACCACAGACTGTACATGTACACAGAGACCACCACAGGCTGTACATGTACACAGAGACCACCACAGGCTGTACATGTACACAGAGACCACCACAGGCTGTACATGTACACGGAGACCACCACAGGCTGTACATGTACACAGAGACCACCACAGGCTGTACATGTACACAGAGACCACCACAGGGAGTACATGTACACAGAGACCACCACAGGGAGTACATGTACACAAAGACCACCACAGGGAGTACATGTACACAAAGACCACCACAGGGAGTACATGTACACAGAGACCACCACAGGCTGTACATGTACACAGAGACCACCACAGGGAGTACATGTACACAGAGACCACCACAGACTGTACACGGAGACCACCACAGGGAGTACATGTACACAGAGACCACCACAGGGAGTACATGTACACGGAGACCACCACAGACTGTACATGTACACGGAGACCACCACAGGCTGTACATGTACACAGAGACCACCACAGACTGTACATGTACATGGAGACCACCACAGACTGTACATGTACACGGAGACCACCACAGGGAGTACATGTACACAGAGACCACCACAGGCTGTACATGTACACGGAGACCACCACAGGCTGTACATGTACACAGAGACCACCACAGGGAGTACATGTACACAGAGACCACCACAGGCTGTACATGTACACAGAGACCACCACAGGGAGTACATGTACACAAAGACCACCACAGGGAGTACATGTACACAGAGACCACCACAGGCTGTACATGTACACGGAGACCACCACAGGCTGTACATGTACACAGAGACCACCACAGACTGTACATGTACACGGAGACCATCACAGGCTGTACATGTACACAGAGACCACCACAGGCTGTACATGTACACAGAGACCACCACAGGCTGTACATGTACACAGAGACCACCACAGGGAGTACATGTACACAGAGACCACCACAGACTGTACATGTACACAGACACCACCACAGACTGTACATGTACACAGAGACCACCACAGGGACGCGACTACAGCAGATTAAATACAGCTCAGAGCAGAACCACGCAGAGCCCCAGGGACGCCGACCGCGGGCAGGAAGGACCTGACAAACAGAGGGATAGCTGGTGGATTACAGGCCAAAACAGCACTTGTTTTTAGTCTCCCTGTGTCCCTCTCCTGTCTCATCCCTGTCTTCGCTCCTCTCCTCTCCTGACCGCCTCTTCCTCTTATCTTGCATCGTCTTTCCTCTGCCACGGACGGACGGAGGGACGGACGGACGGACGGAGGGACGGACGGATGGACGGACGGACGGACGGACGGACGGACGGACGGACGGACGGACGGACGGACGGACGGACGGACAGACAGACAGACAGACAGACAGACAGACATACAGACAGACAGACATACAGACAGACAGACAGACAGACAGACAGACAGACAGACAGACAGACAGACAGACAGACAGACAGACAGACAGACAGACAGACAGACAGACAGACAGACAGACAGACAGACAGACAGACAGACAGACAGACAGACAGACAGTAGACCATCTGTGGTCAATGATGTACCTGAACGTGTTCATGAACTCGTTCATATTTTGGGCGAACGTGAACTGAACATACTGTATTTGGAGAGAGAGACTCGTTACACGTGATGCGGGCCACGCTTTCAAAGCAATGGTAGGGGAAACACTGATAAATAATCACAGTGTGATGGAAATGCCAGTATTCTGATTGCTGTCTGTGGTTCTATATGGATTGTGGCAATATTTTTTACAAATAATAGCTTGCAGCAACGTATTGAAAAAAGAACTATAAACTATAAACTAGTTCATTTTTCATTTTCAGGTTCATTGAAGATGTAACAGTAGAAGATGTAACAGTAGAAGATGTAACAGTAGAAGATGTAACAATAGAAGATGTAACAATGGAAGATGTAACAATGGAAGATGTAACAGTGGAAGATGTGGCAATAAATTCTCAATCTGAAACCAAATGGACTGACAAGCAAAAAACAACCAACCAACCAACCAGTCAATAAATCAACCAACCCACCAAATCAAACGACCAGCCACCCAAAAGAGTGAGCTATATACTGGTCTCAGCTAAAAACAACCGACCAACGAGCCACAGGGATATACTTAACTCTCAGAGTGTTCTTCTACGTCTGCTTCCATTTCCTTTCTCTCTGCCACGGCCATATTCATCTTGTCAAATAAATAGTTTTCGAAGACTTCCTCCAATCATTCGTCAAGTTACAGCAAATGGCATGAGATAACAATCAAACAATTTTGTGTCACCATTTGGCCTCTGCTTGACTATATGTACAGGGGTCACAGACCGTTTTTAGGGGGGTCACAAACCAAAGAGGCTGAGAGCCACTGCTTTATGAGAGAGAGAGAGAGCCCTGGATGGAGAGAAGGGGAGACTGCTAAGCTCGGGCCCTGGAGGGAGAGACTGCTAAGCTAGGGCCCTGGAAGGAGGGATGGTGAGAAGTTTGGGGAGGGAGAAAACAAAGCAGAGAGGGAGGGAAGGGGGGGGGGCAGAAGAGAGAGGAGGAGGTACTGACCAGAGGATGTTGAGTACGGTGCAGGTGGTCAGGCCTCCTAACACTGCTCTCCTGAACCAGATGATCTGCACAAACACAAGATACAATAGTGTCCACTGTGTCATCAGCATTGGTATCATCGTCATCATTATCATCACAGTCCCCATCATCATAGTCACCATCATAGTCATCATCATCATTGTTACCATCATAGTCACCATCATCATTTTCTGAGTCTCCATCATCATCATTATTACCATCATACCATCATCAACATAATTGGTTTTCTGGGCGTTTAGGTCCAGGTTGTTGCAGCTGCACCAGCTCTGCAGCCTCTCAATCTCCCTCCTGTAGGCAGACTCATCCCCCCTGGAGAGGAGACCCAGCAGGGTGGTTTCGTCTGCAAACTTCAGGAGCTTGACCGAGGGGTGCAGAGAGACGCAGCTGTTGGTGTACAGGGAGAATAGTAGGGGGGACAGAACGCAGCCCTGTGGGGAGCCTGTGCTGATGGACTTGCGATCAGAGATGTTTTTACTCAGCTTCACCCGCTGCATCCGGTTAATAATAATAATAATAATAATAATAATAATAATAATAATAATAATAATAATAATAAATACAATTTCTATAGCGCCTTTCATGAAACCCAAGGTCGCTTTAAAATCAAGAGGGCTAGGGAAAGGGGCAATAGGGGAAAGGGGGAAAAAGGGGAGGATGAGGGCAGGTAGGGGATAATTAACCTAATCTAATCTAAACTAACTAATGGGGAAAAGCCTTGGTGAAGAGGTGTGTTTTGAGAGCAGTTTTGAAAGTGTCCAGGGTTGGGGCGTTGCGGATTTCAGGGGGGAGAGAGTTCCAGAGGGTAGGGGACGCCACGCTGAAGGCTCTGTCACCGAAAGTCCGCAACCTGATGCGAGGGATGACTGTTAGTCAGGAAGTCCGTGATCCACCTGCAGGTAGAGCCCGCCGCCTGCAGGACACTGGTGCTCCAGGATGCTCTTGTCCTGTGCCGTGCTGTTTCCATACCAGGCAGTGATGTTTCCAGTGAAGATACTCTCTACAGCTCCGGAGTAGAAGGACTGGAGTATCTTCCCAGATACTCTGAACTTCCTTAACTGTCTCACGTGGTAGAGGCGCTGCTTCGCCTTTTTTACGACTGAGTCTATGTGTGTTGTCCATGTCAGATCCTCTGAGATGTGGACCGCCAGGTACTTGAAGCTGCTCACCCTGTCCACGGTAGCCCCGTTTATCCTCAGTGGTGTGTGTGTCCCCTGCTGTTTTCTCCTAAAATCCACGATCAGCTCCTTGGTTTTACCAATGCTCAAGAGCAGGCTGTTGTCCTGGCACCAGCGTTCCAGTACCTCAACCTCCTCCCGGTAGGCCTTCTCGTCGTTGTCCGAGATCAGCCCCACCACCACTGTGTCGTCAGCTCAAAACAGCTGGGGGATGCGTTTTTTTCAAAATGGTAGGTGATTTGTGCCAAAGTGCCTGGGTTAAGTTGTGCCAGATGTTTTGTTTGTTAAGTTGCCCCAACTTATAATTATTAACTATATATATTACTTTATTGTATTTTATTGTTATTGTACATTATATTCTTACATTTGATCATTAAAACTATGTGACATTCTTAAGTTTAGACCAAAATCCATAATGCCACGCAGATACAAACGGAAGACAGACAGGGTTTCAACTCCTCTTGAGAAGTTGGAAAGAGCAGTGAAAGAGGTGCAACAGGGGAAGACTATACGTCAGGTTGGAAAGGAGATGAAGATCTGCAGGATACTTTTACCGCTTTTATGATTAAAATGATCTGTTTTACTCAAAATGATCAATGGCACAATTTACCCCAGTGTATTCTCTCTAATGTCACAATTTACCCCGCACCGGGGGTGTGTGTGTGTGTGTGTGTGTGTGTGTGTGTGTGTGTACCTGTGTTTTGTTGGGAGAGATGTGATTTGTGTGTGTTTGTGTGTGTCTGTCTGTCTGTGTGTGTGTGTGTGTGTGTGTGTGTGTGTGTGTGTGTGTGTGTGTGTGTGTGTGTGTGTGTGTGTGTGTGTGTGTGTGTGTGTGTGTGTGTGTGTGTGTGTGTGTGTGTGTGTATGTGTGTGTGTGTGTGTGTGTGTGTGTGTGTGTGTGTGTGTGTGTGTGTGTGTGTGTGTGTGTGTGTGTGTGTGTGTGTGTGTGTGTGTGTGTGTACCTGTGTCTTGTTGGGGGAGATGTGAGAGAACAGTAGAGGCATCACATTCACTATCCCCCCTGAGGAGATGGAGAGGAGAAGAGAAGAGAGGAGAAGAGAAGAGAAGAGAGGAGAGGAGAGGAGAGGAGAAGAGAAGAGAAGAGAAGAGAAGAGAAGAGAAGAGAAGAGAGAGGAGAAGAGAAGAGAAGAGAGGAGAGGAGAGGAGAGGAGATGAGAGGAGAGGAGAGGAGAGGAGAGGAGAGGAGAGGAGAGGAGAGGAGAGGAGAGGAGAGGAGAGGAGAGGAGAGGAGAGGAGAGGAGAGGAGACACAACACTTTATTATCAGTTCACACAAAGCAGCAGAAGCTTTGCACACGTCCCTCCTGAGAGACATAGATGTCATGAGTACCCGTACCCAACAGTACCTTTTTCCGATACTTTAGTCTAAAATAAATGTAATCTACCGTTTTCCGGTTCCGTTCCACAGCGCATTGCTGGCTGATTTTTTCGTGCTCGGCAGCCAGGACACATGATCCCTGAATACGTTTTATTTTTTATACCATTTGATTTTCCAGAAGTTAGAATTATGTCTAAACATACGCAGAGCAAGTTGGGAACCCTGAACGACATGGATAAGGATCTCATCAGGTCGATATTCCGAGAGGAAACGGACGCTATCTTGGCTAAGCTAGCGGGCAGGGTGGATGCATTGCAGGAGGAGGCACTCGATTAACCATGGCGGAGGGAGATATGTCCGCGGTCGTGGAGGCGGCGGAGACCAACGTCGCAGGAATATTAGACTTGGAGGACAGGCTACGTGATTGTGAGATGAAGGCGGCAGATCTGGAGGACCGTGGTAGGAGATGCAATGTGAGAATATATGGATTGCCTGATGAAACGGAGGATGACGAGCCGATAAGGTACCTCGAGGAAATGATCCCAAAATGGTTCCTAAAGCTAGCTCGCCCTGAAATCGAAAGAGCGCATAGGATCTTTAGACCCGCTACCCAGTTGAAGGGCGGACATGCAAACCCTCGCACATACATTTTCTGCTGCCTGAGAGTCCAGACGAGACAGCATATACTGAGAGAGGCCAGACAAACCTCCGGTTGTGAATGGCCGTACATTGAGATTACACAGCTAAACGTCGAAGAGCATTCGCAGGCGCTATGGATCTGGCACGAGAGCGTGCTGTGGAGGTGTATCTGCTATTCCCAGCAACGCTAAAGGTGAAGACGGGACGGGGAGAGGTATCATGCAACCGGCTGTTCAAGTCACCATCCGAGGCGGAGGACTACATTCGAAGAAGCAGCACGGTCGCTCCGACGGGGGGGAGCGGACAGGCCGTGGTGGAGCATGCGCCGAGCAACGGGCAATGAGGGGCTGGAGCAGGTACCTGAGGCGGTCTTCACGCGTGGCCTGCTAACATGATAGCTATCCAGGCTGCGTGTATGCTTTCTACAACGCAGTTGGGTTTCCGGGTTCCTCTGATTGGCCACTAAGCCCACGTGACCCTACGCTATTACGCCCCCCTTATCGCCGCCGGTTATCGCTTACGCCCGCGCATGCGCATGAGCCGCGACAAGCCCCTCAGCCAGCCAGCAATACTAAGCTCCAGTTAACCTAATTTATACCGTAACAAATCATTAAAAAAATATACCGTTAACTGGAATATGTTGTTTCTTTACACATATGTTGGATTATGTACAAATCTAATCATGACATTTAAGATATGCATGACATACATATATATATATATCTCTGACTCTGAGCACCTGAAGACTGTGCTATTAAACCAGGAAGTGCAGCACTATGTCAGCAGAGTAGAGCCTCCACTGCTGCAGTGCAACACACAACTAACACAAGACTAGAGTGAACAAAAACGCTCATGTTGTTCGTTGGATTCGTTTTGGATTATTTGGCCACCAAAACAACTACACGGACCGCGGTCTCACGTTGACTGGCTTGTGTTGTCGCGCTGTGTGCAGACACTGGATGAACCCGACCCACCTCTACCTTTGATTGGCTTACCATGGCATTTTACTCAATCTCAGCCAATCACACGCTGAGGTTGGCTGAGAAGGACTAACTTCGTTCCCAGATTTATAGAATGCCTCTCGGCGCAGAGATATTTCTGATGAAGCCTGAGTCGCGCGATTTTTTATTGGTTTGTCATTTACATAATCCAACATATGTGTAAAGAAACAACATATTCCAGTTCTGTATCACACTAGCTCCCGCTCAGCGTCTCATTGCATATATCTCGCTTCAGCATATATACACTGAATAAATTTCAAAATGTACCTTTAAATGCCAGCATTCATCTGGCCACACCCCCATCCGCTTACCTACATAAGCAGGGGTGGTGCCACACACTCATCTCCTTCTCAAATTTCATCACAAGCAACGTGTTGCTCATATGCCCACTTGACGTGGAGAAAAATATTGGCTGGAAGAAGCGATGTTTACGAGGAAAGGTAGAACAAGGAGATACGTTGACATCATATCTTTATTTTCTCTATCACTATTTTCGAGAAAATACGGCGATATTGTCTTCATCACTGGAGTGTCTGGAAGATGGTGATCATTCTAAAATCCTCCACCGGTTTTCGTATAGGGAGCACGCCGCTGCATGCCTCTCAACTGCAGTTCCTTGCTGTGTTGGTTGGGGTGAAACCTTTCAGGACACAGCTGAACTGTAGGACGCGCTGCTGTTATGAGAAGCGGTGGGTTTCAGGTTGGTGAGTACTGTTTTGCTTGCGGCTCCACTTGTCTGTTAGTGCTATGGGGGCTAACTGACAATGTTTACGAACACCGGCCCCAGATTAAGGTCTTTTGTTCAGCCTCTTAGGCAGCAGCGGAAGACCTTGATCTGAAGCCCATTATAGTTTAACTAGTGGGCCACGACCATTAACACTGGTGATCCCTGTGTTTTCTGGACGAGTGGATGTCTCTCTGTCACCGTGTTAGGCCCCATCTTTCATATCCAAATGAGAGTATTCCCTCACGAGGAGATATGGGCATAGATGTTCATTAGCGGAAGATCTGTGTTCAAAGTCAGCTACACAGGCCAGTTGGGTATTGTGCTGGCTCCGTCGGGTGTTGGTAAAATCACCGTTGTAAAACTCTTTTCTCTTAAAAAGTGAGGAGGGTTTCAGAATGGCGGCCTGTCTGGGTGAGTGTTATATCATTGTGTACAAGTTCAGGTGATAGCTGCTTAGCTTACGTGCTAGTGGTGGCCTACTGTTAGCCAGTCAGCTGTTAGCTGCGGCGCTGGCCTGCTGTGATCACTAGGTGGCCTACCTAGGTTAGGCTAGGAAACGTTAGCTTGCTGCTATCGCTGCTTAGCTTACGTGCTAGTGGTGGCCTACTGTTAGCCAGTCAGCTGTTAGCTGCGGCGCTAGCCTGCTGTGATCACTAGGTGGCCTACCTAGGCTAGGAAACGTTAGCTTGCTGCTATCGGCCGAGGCCCAGCGCGGGGTGGCTCCGGCCCCTTGCGCGCCGCAGCGGTTCCCAACCCCCCTCTCCCTCACGGGGAGAGGCGGGGGGGATTCGAAGCTCCCCTCTGGTCGCGTGCACCGTTCGCTCGGCGTCTCGCGGGCAGGGGCGGTAGCGCCCGACGGTTAGAGCGGCCGTTAGCTTAATGCTACTCTGTTGAACGTGCTTTGATTATAACATGTTTTAAACACTCTTGACTACGACGTCATCTTTGACAGAGGATGTTCGTCGAACCTGCCCTGGGCCAGGACGGCAAGGATTGTGTCAACAAGGGGGACCGTAGTGACGGGTTGGAGCGGCGACGCTGCCCAGATCGACAACACAGGACGGCTGTGTTTACTACGGTGCCTTGAGACTGCACTTCGCTTGATCTACGCTCCGGGTAGGCAAGGTTTGGCCAGACCTTGTACACTTCTTCTGGCTTTCCCTTCTAAATGTTTTGTAAATAACGATGTTTTCCAAAACGGGTGTTGCTGCACTACATTTAGGATACAACGCGAGTTATGTGTGAATTGTCTTGTCACTGGTATTTAGCTTCTCCATGCAAATCGGGTTGTTGTTACAGATGTGAAAATGATCTGGTTTGTTGTGTTGAGAAACATCATGTGTGTTTATATGTACCGTGTACTCACAACTAAGGGGGTTAACTAACCTATAAAGCTATGCTTAGTGACAAATGAGTAAAGAATGATTATTTTCTCAGCCTGTAATGACAATGAACAGTGTGTTCACATATTAACAGGTTTTCCTGTTTTAACTCACCGTATTAAGGGTAAAGTAGGAGGATTGTGTTTCCCCCCGGTTCCCTGGGGACTTCTTCATCCTCCTCTCAGACATGTTGTTGCACTACATTGTGTCACTGTGTGGTAGGGATGCGATGTAACCCTTAGCTTGATTGCTGAGGTTGTGCTAAAACAGCTGGAGAAACTTTATTTTCCTAAAAGAAAAGATTGTTTGGTCGCTTTCGTGTGTGCTTAGCAAGGCCTGTGGCCGATACTAATCGAGAATTATGTATTCTCTCATTATGAAAAACGGCGTTCCTCTGTAGAGTGTTTTTGCCATTTTTTGTAGGTGATGATGGGTTGTGTGTGTCATGTGACCTACAACTGGGTTGGACCGGCCACAGAAGCACATGTGTAAGTTTGGTACCGGGGCTCTTGGAGAGCCCTCTCTATTCTGTGTTTTTTTCTTAGTAAAAATCAGATAGCAGGTTAGCTTATGCGCTGTGTGAAGCTGTCAGACGCTTCATGGAGCTGACTATGACTGTGTCATACTCTCTTTTTGTCATTACATCGTATCATGGGTGTGGGGTCGTAAAGGGGTGAACTGGGAACCTTTCCTCCCCCTTTTTTCTGTTGGTCAGGGGTAAACCCCCTGTCCTTCAAGGTTCCTGTCACGTTGCGGTTCGGCATGTTACAGGGTGAGGGGGGGGGGGGGGGGGAGGGGGTTTCCTGGTCCCACGGCCTGGAATATTGGGCGTGTGCACCGCAGAAATTCCCCCGCCATTGAGTACGTCACCGTGTGCGTCTCTGTTGGTAGGACTTCCGTGTGCTGTTCAGGTCCATGTGATGGATCTGTTTCGGGGGGTGGTCAGGGCTCCTCCTCACCAAGCTCCTATTCGGGCCTTCTGTGAGTTGGGACTCCTTCCGTGAGGAGGGAGCCTCCTTCAGGGTACAGAGCCTCCTCCTCAGATTGTCAAGGTGAGTGGACCCTCTAGAAGGAGTCCTACTCTATTGTGTATGTATTCGATTCAATTTGATTATTGAGTGTGTATGGGTTCAGTGCCTCTTCCCCGGAGAGCCCTAAAACCAATTTTTTTTACATGGCTCAAGGTGCAAAGGTCTAAATAGCCTGTTCATTGATGTGGGTGTGTCCCGACGCACGTATAGTGCTAGCTCGGGGTGTTCTGTAAACAGGTGACTGACTGGCACGCCTTGGTTGCTTGAGGTTAAAACAGCGTTTTTATAAAGCAACTGGGATGGAGGTTTTTCCTCTTCCGACGACCAAATCCGACGACCTGGTTTGGTTATCGACGGATTCTCGTTCATATCTGGGGGATGATGACGGAATGGATCTGAACATATGTAGAGGGGTCTCACGCCCTGGGGGTGGGCCACCGGGCGCGGTTCGCCCGAACGTCTGGGTGGCGCCTTCTTTTCATGTTAAGATCAACACGCATATCTGCCCCTTCTCCTGGAGTAGGCATGTCGGCGTGGTTAGGGCACGGGACTGGTTCTGGTCACGCTGGTCCGGATCAGTTGAACCCGTTGTCCGCCGGGGATGCAGATCTGCTGTTCTGGTACCCTGAGGGACTTGGGCTTTTTTCACAGGGAAAAATGCCAGGTCGGTCCGGGTGTCACAGGGTTAAGCGCTATGGAGACCCTGGTTGGGTACATTTTTTACTCAGCACTGTCGTAATGGCTTACGGCCATGCCAACCTGTACACGCTCGATCTCGTCGGATCTCGGCCGCTACACAGGTTGGTCCTGGTTAGTACTTGGTTGGGAGACCGCCTGGGAATACCAAGTACGGTGTGCTTGGGGCTGGTTCTCCATTCTTTTTCACTCCTCTCTCACGCATGGTAAAGAGGGGCCTGTTGGGGTGGTCTTTGACCTCCTCTGGTGACCCTGTGCTTCCCGTATCGCCGGGCCCGGTCCGAAGTCATGTTTCGTCAACCCGTAGGCCTGGGTTAACCCTTTTTTGAAAAACTGAAACACTTGTACTGCAGTATAGCCGGTGTATACCCGCAGGTGTGTTTTGGAGTTTTTTTCTTGAGGGGTTATAGGAACAACCACTGCATTGGGTAACACCAAGGTGGTTGATTCCCTGGTGTGTTGGAGCAGTGTCAACTCCCGGGTTCACCGGTTGAGGGTGCCCCTGCACGTTCATGACGTCTGCCGATCGTGTCAGCCTTCTCTCCCTCAACCCCTCTGGGTGGTTTTTTTTTTAAATGGAGGCTTGGTCATGCAACAACGCCAGCTTACGCCCCTCCCGCCGGGGCGGCTGTGTTCAGCTGTCCCCTCTGGCGACTGTCTCGTCCGCAGTCTCCAGGCTAGGGTTAACAGCCTGTTGCCTGGTTTTTCCCCGGTGCGCTGCCTGCTTCCGTTGGTTAACCTTTTTTGTGTGCTTACGGCCATGCTGACTGCCTGTTCTGCAGGGTCAGTGTGCCAGGCGGTGTACTATTGGGGGGACAGGGCCCGCTTGGCTGTGGGGCCTTTGTCGGAATACGCTGGCGATGTGGGGGGCGGGGTCACTAAGTGCCCACCTGGTGGGGTCTTGATGCTGGCATCATGGACTTCTCCGGGCCCCCGTTCCAGGGGGTCCAGTCCCTTTGGTGGGTCTGGGTCTTCCTTCGCGCTCCGCTGCTACGGCCTTGCCACGGGGTTGGGTTTGCCCTTGACCCCGTGATTCTGGGGGCAGTAACGAGGTTGTTCCCTCCGTTCGTTCCCGGGTGGCATGCGGGTTGTGCGTGTGTGTAGTCGTGGGGTCAAGCCACGATCTGCTCACCCTGAGCGTTGAGTTGCTTGAGTGCCTCTTCGCACGGTCGGGTCCGTCGCCCTCCCGTGAAGCCCCCAATAGGGGGGGTGCCCTCCATTAGGGGGGGTCGGGGGGGCTCGGTCCTCCCTGATCTGATGGTTGTGGGGGGCCTCAGCGGGGTACATTTGTCGAGCTTCTAGCTCCAGCTCCTATTATGCAATGAGACGTTGAGCGGGAGCTAGTGTGATACAGAACGTTAGGTTATGACTATAACCAAGTTCTGTTAACACTAGTGGACGCTCAGCGTCTAGACGCCGCTGCGGCCCTTGATTTTTCATTGTGGTGAAATTTGTTGGGAAGGAGATGAGTGTGTGGCACCACCCCTGCTTATGTAGGTAAGCGGATGGGGGTGTGGCCAGATGAATGCTGGCATTTAAAGGTACATTTTGAAATTTATTCAGTGTATATATGCTGAAGCGAGATATATGCAATGAGACGCTGAGCGTCCACTAGTGTTAACAGAACTTGGTTATAGTCATAACCTAACGTTAACAGTATATTTTTGTAATGATTCGTTACAGTACTACTCTGCTGACATAGTGCTGCACTTCCTGGTTTAATAGCACAGTCTTCAGGTGCTCAGAGTCAGAGATATATATATCTTTATGTCATGCATGTCTTAAATGTCATGATTAGATTTGTACATAATCCAACATATGTGTAAAGAAACAACATATTCCAGTTAACGGTATATTTTTTTAATGATTCGTTACGGTATAAATTAGGTTAACTGGAGCTTAGTATTGCTGGCTGGCTGAGGGGCTTGTCGCGGCTCATGCTCATGCGTAAGCGATAACTGGCAGCGATAAGAGGGGCGTAATAGCGTAGGGTCACGTGGGCTCAGTGGCCAATCAGAGGAACCCGGAAACCCAACTGCATTGTAGAAAGCATACACGCATCCAGGCTAGCGACCCTATAGGAGCGGAGCTGATTCCACATGTGGGCGGCTAGCATACAAGCTAACCAAGCTACCGACCCCACTGCACGTGTGCTGTTAGCAGACCGGCTAGCTAGCCGGGCCAGCATTATGGTAAACACGTTCGACCGCGGCTTCCTCAATCCTCAAAACGGTAATACCTGACTTTTTTTTTTTTTTTTTATATACTTTTGCTCGCTCTATTGTATGTCTGCTCTCGCCCAACAGGACCTTAGCGTGGGGTTGTGTATATGTTGTGGTGCTCTACTTCAGGGGAATCACGTTCAGTCATACTGCAACCTGGTTGGACTATGGCTAACTTAAACATCTTGATCTGGAATTCAGGGGGGCTTAATATTCAACATAAGCGCACAAGTGTACTTACATGGATGAAAAGACAGGAGGTCGATGTGGCTTTACTGAGTGAAACGCATCTTTTAAAGGCTGACAGTGCTAAACTTGCAAACAAATTTTATCATAATATAAGCTCCTCCTCTTTTAGCACTAAATCCCGGGCTGAATATTAAACTATTAGACGTGTGGTCGGATGCTGAAGGACGAATCACTATAGCTAAAATGGAATACGCTAACAGGAAAATTGCTCTTATAGCTGCATACGCCCCTAATGTGTATGACGCACAATTTTATACTGCACTCACCACAGAGATGCTGAAACTACCTGAGTACTCATTCATAGTGGGTGCTGATTTCAATGCCATGTGGGATCCATTGATTGATAAATCCGGAGATGCTGTAACCCACGATCAGAAGCAAGCGTCCGCGGCCCTACGTGGCTGGTCTAAAGACACAGGGGTTATGGATATGTGGCGGTTACTCAACCCAACCTCGCGAGACTACTCTTTATTTTCCGCAAGATATAAAACTTTCTAAAGAATTGATTATGTCTTCTCCTCCCCTAGGCTATTTGATAGTTTTGACGTTGACTTGAAGCCCATTGCACTGTCAGACCACAAATACATCCTTGTTAAGGGTTCACTCAGCAAAATTACGTCTCGTGCCCCTAGATGGCGCTTTAACTCAACACTGCTGAGGAACGAGGAATTTAATCTACAATTTAAAGAGAAGCTCATTGAATTTGTGCAGTTTAATGCTGGGTCGGTACAGGACCCCAGAACTTTGTGGAATGCGGTCAAGGGGTTTATTAGGAGTAATACCACGCTATTTGCTTCCAATCTCCGCAAGGGGCGTCTCTCCAAGTTAGTGGAATTTGAAGAGCTGCATAAAACAATGATGTCTTCTATGCAGCGCAAATATTCTAACCGACTGGAGCTCCAAATTAATGTGGTGAAAAAGGAGATAAACTCCATTTAAGACAACAGTCTGAATTTCAAATGCATAGAACAAGACAACACTATTACTTTCATGGCTCTAGACCAAGTCACCTACTGGCTATGAGGATACGGGCCAGCGATCAATTTGCGGATATCCCTGCCATTAAAAACCAACAGGGGGAGATAACCACCAACCCCAACAAAATCAATGATACATTTCGCTCATTTTATTCCAACCTGTATGAGTCGGAAGTGGTCTTTGATCACGCCAAGCTGGAGGACTATCTTAATCAAATTAACCTACCACAAATATCAGAGGAGGACGCAAAGCGGTTAGCTGAACCTATCACACTAGATGAACTCAGGGAAGCAATTGCGGACATGCAGCGGGGCAAGGCTCCTGGTTGGGACGGCATTCCACCGGAACTCTATACTGCATTTTGGGATATACTTGGTCCCTTATTACTTTCAATGATTTTACACTCAGTCGAGGAGGGCAATTTCTCCAGGGATGTCAATATGGCACTTATATCTGTTCTACTCAAGAAAGATAAGGACCCCACTGAATGTGGCAGCTATAGACCCTTAAGTCTCCTCGGAGCCGATCTCAAGCTATATGCTAAGGTGCTAGCCATCCGACTTCAAAAGCATATGAAGTTTCTGGTTAACCCCGATCAGACTGGCTTTATAAGAGGCCGACTGGTCACGGATAATATCAGACGGTTACTACACGTGATTGACGCCAGTAAGGATGTTGCAACCCCTACGGCCGTCATGTCCTTAGACGCGATGAAGGCCTTTGACAGACTGGAGTGGTCGTATTTATGGGCAGTACTAGGAAGGATGGGATTGGGCGAGGGTTTCATTCACATGATCAAAGTTCTCTACACAGGCCCATCTGCCATGATCGTGACAGGGAAGCTTTGCTCACCACTATTCGCTGTTTCGCGCTCTTCTAGACAGGGTTGTCCTCTTAGCCCAGGACTCTTTGCTCTTCAATCCCGGGTTATATCCCCTGTGTCAATTAAGGGCACACATCACCATATCAGCTTATACGCGGATGATGTACTCCTATTAATGCAGAACCCGGCCGTCTCTCTGCCCTACCTTCTCCAAATAATAGATGACTTTGGCAGCATATCTGGATTTAAGATCAACTGGCCAAAATCAGCCTTCCTTCCACTCAACGAGGCTGCGAAGGCAACCCTCCTTCCAGCAAATATTCTCATGGTGGATCACTTTAAATGCCTTGGGGTTGAAATATTCCCGACTGTTAACCAGACAGTAAAGTATAACTACTCCAGCTTGGGGGACAGGATTACGAAGGATTTTGACAGGTCGTCCAAATTAAAGAACTCATTACAGGCCCGTGCCTCAATAATTAAGATGAATGTCTTACCTAGAATTAATTTTTTCAGCTCCATGCTTCCGTTGTCTCCTCCTGTTGGTTACTGGCAAAAACGGCACTCTGCTGCATATAAATTCGTCTGGAATAACAAACGCCCACGCTTAAAGAGAACCACTGCACAGAGGAGTAAATTGGACGGGGGTTTGGCATTTCCGGACTTCAAGTATTATTTCCAAGCATACTCTCTAAGACCTCTTATCACTTGGTTTGACGCTCAAGCGGCTGTTTCCTGGCATCCATTGGAGGAGGAGATGGTGTCCCCACGCAGACTTCAAGATGTTGTGTATACCAACATCTCAATTAAACAATGCAAATTACGATTTGGCCCTCTGATCACACATGTGATCGAGATTTGGCGTGACACCCAGAGAACTCGCACTAACCGCCATAAATGGCACATGCACTCCCCACTGTTCAATAACAATTTGCTCCTTATTGGACAACGACCCATTAGATTCCCCAGATGGGAGGGGAAAGGTATCCATGTATTGAGGGATATTTTCAACGACTCTGGTATCCGGTCTTTTCAGGACCTATTCAATGAATTTGATCTCCCCGGTAGCTCCTTTTTCTTTTATTTACAAATAAGGGCAGCTCTAAAGGCTCACAGAGTCCCATGGAACGCTCCACTAGAACGACACCGGTTTCACAAATTATTTTATGACAGAGAGACATCGAGAGGCTTCGTCTCTGACTTTTATCGCCACTTACTTACGGCCTCATATAAAGACCTACCCTTAGATACGATTTGGAGAAAGGATATCCCTGAGTTGGATATAGATTTTGATTGGGATGCGGTATGGGAAAATATTAGGCTATCATCACGCAACCCAGATCACCAACAGATCCATCTAATGGGTCTCAGGCCTGACTCTCGATGTACCTTGTGTCCAGACGGTGCCATTGGAACATATATGCATATGTACTGGGAATGCCCTCCTGTTGAGATCTTCTGGGAAAATGTCACCACTCAGTTATCAGAGATTTTCTCTCTAACCATACCGGCCTTGCCTTCTGTTTTGTTGTTAAATAATGTTTCTCAATTGCCGACCTCTGTACAAGTAAGGAGACTCATTTTGGCTGGTCTGACGGCTGCCAAAAAACTGATTGCCTCATGCTGGATACAACCAGATAAGTTATGTCCGAAGGTATGGATTCTGACCTATCTTGATGTTATTTATTTGGAGATTTCCACTGCACGTGTCATAGGTGTTAATGAAGACAATATTGCGGTCTGGTGGGCTGTGGTGGAAAAACTAAAAGAACGCATATGACTCTGGAAATTGAGTGCTGAAGAAACGTTATGTGGATGTCTCACATTGGGGTCCTGGGGCGAGGGGGGGGGGGGGGGGGGAAGAACGAGCGGATTTTCATGTATGTTGGAGGTTATGATATTTTTTGTATTTTTGTTTTATTTATTATTTTTCATTCAAGGTTGATCCTATGTATATTTTCTGTCCCCCTTCTGATCTGGGTCTGGTGATCGTGGGCTCTGGCTTGGGGGGGCCGCGGTTCGGGGTCTCTGCGGGTCGAGGCACTAAAGAGGCGTGGTGCAGTTGTAAGAAATCTAATT
>NW_028170399.1:145000-157500 GCF_963971535.1 Notolepis coatsorum
GTAAAATACGTTTTTTATCTTGATTCTCCTGTTTTCATGATTGTGGGAATCCAAAATCGTAATTGAAATTGAAACTCGATTAATCACACAGCCCTAATAAGGGTCCTACTAATCACCCCAAAGTACCAGAAAATACCCTAAAGTACCCCAAAATACCCCAAAATACCCCAAAGTATACCCCAAAATACCCCAAAGTATACCCCAAAATACCCCAAAGTACCCTAAAATACCCCAAAGTACCCCAAAATACCACAAAGTACCCTAAAATACCCCCAAAGTACCCCAAAGTACCCCAAAATACCCTAAAGTACCCCAAAATACCCCAAAATACCAGAAAATACCCCAAAGTACCCCAAAGTACCCCAACATACCCCAAATTACCCTAAAATACCCCAACATACCCCAAAGTACCCCAGAATACCCCAAGGTATACCCCAAAGTACCAGAAAATATCCCAAAGTACCCTAAAATAACCCAAAATACCCCAAAGTACCGCAAAATATCCCAAAGAATACCCCAAAATACCCCAAAGTACCAGAAAATACCCCAAAGTACCCCAAAATACCCCAAAATACCCCAAAGTACCCTAACATACCCCAAAATACCCGAAAGTATACCCCAAAATACCCCAAAGTACCGGAAAATACCCCAAAGTACCCCAAAGTACCAGAAAATACCCCAAAGTACCCCAAAATACCCCAAAGTACCCTAAAATACCCCAAAATACCACAAAGTACCCCAAAATACCCCAACGTACCAGAAAATACCCCAAAGTACCCTAAAATACCCCAAAATATGCCCAAAATACCCCAAAGTACCCCAAAATATCCTAAAGTATACCCCACAATACCCCAAAGTACCAGAAAATACCCCAAAGTACCCCAAAGTACCCTAAAATACCCCAAAGTACCCCAAAATACCCCAAAGTACACAATCATCAAATTTACTGACGACACAGTAGTGGTGGGCCTGATCTCTGCAAATGACGAGAGGGCCTACCTGGAAGAGGTCAAGGTCCTGGCGGGATGGTGCCAAGAGAACAGCCTCTCCCTGAACGTCAGCAAAACAAAGGAGATGATTGTGGACTTTAGGAGGTCGGGGGTCAGGGACTACAGCCCCCTCAGCATCGACGGGGCACCGGTTGAGAGAGTGAACAGTTTCAAGTACCTCGGAGCCCACATATCCGAGGACTTCACATGGACCACACACATTGACAGTGTTGTGAAGAAGGCACGGCAACGCCTCTACTTCCTCAGGCGCCTAAGGAAGTTCCAAGTCAGTCAGAAGATCCTTAAGAACTTCTACTCATGTACAATAGAGAGCATCCTGACTGGCAATATCACCTCCTGGTTTGGGAATAGCACCGCACAAGACCGTAGCAGACAACAGAGAGTGGCCCGTTCAGCCGAGCGCACAATTGGAGGGGGGCTTCCCACTCTCCAGAACATTTACAACAAGCGGTGCAGGGGTAAGGCTAAGCGAATTATCAAGGACTCCAGCCACCCAAACAACTGCCTCTTTGAAATGCTGCGATCAGGCAAGCAATACCGGAGTCTCATGGCAAGCACAGAAAGACTCAGAAGAAGCTTCTATCCTCAGGCCATCAGGTTGCTCAACGAACAATACCACTATGCAACAACCATCAAATGCACTCACAGCACACACATCCGCACACATTCACTTTAAACAATCAACCCACTGCAGCACCCACTCTACACACTTTAGAACACCTAGACACACTTTATATTTATTGGCAAAGAATTTGCACTACAACCCATACCTCAGGACACCTTACTGTAAATTGTAAATTCTACCTAAATTGTACCTCATGCCATTTCTGCTCTGCACTATATAGTATATTGTATATTAGTATATTGCATAGTATATTGTATGGTAACTCAGTTACTGCTATCCTGCATTGAACATTGTACATATGTACATACTACATACTGAACACTTGTGTCTACGTACGTGACTTCTATTTTTTACTTTTACTTGCTATACTTATTTTATTTCATACTTATCTTTTGTCTAGCACAGTCTCTGGAGCGTAACAGAAAGAAGCATTTTGTATAAAAGTATTCTGTACTTCTGTATGACAACTATTAAAGAAACTTGAACTTGAACTTGAAGTACCAGGAAATACCCCAAAGTACCCCAAAATACCCCAAAATACCCCAAAGTACCCTAAAATACCGCAAAGTACCCCAAAATACCCCAAAGTATACCCCAAAATACCCCCAAAGTACCAGAAAATATCCCAAAGTAGCCTAAAAGACCCCAAAATACCCCAAAGTATACCCCAATATACCCCAAAGTACCAAGAAATACCCCAAAGTAACCCAAAGTACCCCAAAGTACCCTAAAATACCCCAAAATACTCCAAAGTACCAGCATATACCCCAAAGTACCCCAAAATACCCCAAAATACCCCAATGTATACCCCAAAATACCCAAAAGTACCAGAAAATACCCCAAAATACCCCAAAGTATACCCCAAAGTATACCCCAAAGTACCATGAAATACACCCAAAGTACCCCAAAATACCCCCAAAATACCCCAAAGTACCCCAAAGTACCCCAAAGTACCCTTGGGCAAGACAATGAACCCCAAATGACTCCCAATGAGCAGGCTAGCACCTTGCATGACATCTGGCTGCCATTTCTCTGTGAGTGCATGTGTGAATTGGTGAAGGAGAGGCAATTATAAAGCTCTTTGTGCAGGTAGGAAAGTGCTATATATGTGGAGTCCATTTCCCATTCCCAAAGTACCACATATTTTCAAAACAAATGTTTATTTTAATATGTGACCGAGTCCAGCGATTGTGCCAACATGTCTCCATTTTCATTTTCCAGATTTTTCCAGATTGTGAAAGGACAGAATGTATGCTTTCAAATGATGTGTCATACTTTGAAATCTGAGAATGTTATTATTTAAATCTTGTAGCAGTCTTTTTTCCCAGAGACTGAAGCAGGGAAAACAGCTCTCAAAGATGAGCCACATTTTAACACCTACACCAGGTTTCTGCTGGGCGTAAACAATACCTCCCAGCCACACCTCTCCCCTGAATAGTATTAACGATAGGTTATGTATATAACCTAGTTATATGAGTACTGGCTGAGCGTCTCGCTCTTTCGCCATCGAGATATACCTCATCTCCAGTACCTACTGTACTTCATTAATGAAAACAAAGCACCCATGCACTTAACCAGGCCCCGCCCCAGTGTCCTCCTATAAGGCACCAGGCGTGGTCACACTCGCCCTTCCTCTGGCAAAGTTTTCCATCAAGAAAAACCCCCTCAAGGGACCTCAGGGCGCGCTAAGAGCGAGACGCTCAGCCAGTACTCATATAATATCGTTATATGGTCGTACTGGCTAATCGCGTCTTGCTCTTTCGTATACTTTGGGGTATTTTGGGGTACTTTGGGGTATTCTGGGGTATACTTTGGGGTATTTCAGGGTACTTTAGGGTATTTTGGGGTACTTTGGGGTATTTTGGGGTATTTTAGGGTACTTTGGGGTATACTTTGGGGTATTTTAGGGTACTTTGGGGTATTTTGGGGTATTTTGGGGTACTTTGGGGTATTTTCTGGTACTTTGGGGGTATTTTGGGATATACGTTGGGGTCTTTTGGGGTACTTTAGGGTATTTTGGGGTACTTTGGGGGTATTTTGGGGTATACTTTGGGGTATTTTGGGGTACTTTGGGGTATTTTGGGTAATACTTTGGGGTATTTTGGGGTACTTTGGGGTATTTTGGGGTATTTTGGGGTACTTTGGGGTATTTTCTGGTACGTTGTGGTATTTTGAGGTACTTTGGGGTATTTTGGGGTAGACTTTGGGGTATTTTGGGGTACTTTGGGGTATTTTCTGGTACTTTGGGGGTATTTTGGGATATACGTTGGGGTCTTTTGGGGTACTTTAGGGTATTTTGGGGTACTTTGGGGGTATTTTGGGGTATACTTTGGGGTATTTTGGGGTACTTTGGGGTATTTTGGGTAATACTTTGGGGTATTTTGGGGTACTTTGGGGTATTTTGGGGTACTTTGGGGTATTTTCTGGTACGTTGGGGTATTTTGGGGTACTTTGGGGTATTTTGGGGTAGACTTTGGGGTATTTTGGGGTATTTTAGGGTACTTTGGGGTATTTTGGGGTACTTTGGGGTATTTTCTGGTATTTTGGGGTATTTTGGGGTATACTTTGGGGTATTTTGGGGTACTTGGGGTACTTTGGGGTATTTTGGCGTATTTTGGGGTACATTGGGGTATTTTCCGGTACTTTGGGGTAATTTGTGGTATTTTAGGGTACTTTGGTGTATTTTGGGGTACTTTGGGGTATTTTCTGGTACTTTGGGGTATACTTTGTGGTATTTTGGGGTACTTTGGGGTACTTTGGGGTATTTTAGGGTACTTTGGGGTACTTTGGGGTATTTGGGGTACAATGGGGTATTTTCTGGTACGTTGGGGTATTTTGGGGGTGTTTTAGGGTACTTTGGGGTATTTTGGGGTATTTTGGGCTAATGTGGTGGTATTTTATGGTACTTTGGGGTATTCTGGGGGTATACTTTGGGGTATTTCAGGGTACTTTAGGGTATTTTGGGGTACTTTGGGGTATTTGGGGTATTTTAGGGTACTTTGCGGTATACTTTGGGGTATTTTAGGGTACTTTGGGGTATTTTCTGGTACTTTGGGGTATTTTGGGGTACTTTGGCGTATTTTTCTGGTACTTTGGGGTATTTTGGGGTAGACTTTGGGGTATTTTGGGGTATTGTAGGGTACTTTGGGGTATTTTGGGGTAATTTGGGTTATTTTCTGGTACTTTGGGGTATTTTGGGGTACTTTCGGGTATTTTGGGGTATTTTAGGGTACTTTGGGGTATTTTGGCGTATTTGGGGGTACTTTGGGGTATTTTCTGGTACTTTGGGGTATACTTTGGTGTAATTTGGGGTACTTTGGGGTATTTTAGGGTACTTTGGGGTATTTTGGGGTATTTTGGGGGTAATTTGGGGTATTTTCTGGTACTTTGGGGTATTTTGGGGTATTTAGGGGTACTTTGGGGTATTTTCTGGTACTTTGGGTATACGTTGTGGTATTTTGGGGTACTTTGGGGTACTTTGGGGTATTTTGGGGTAATTTTGGGTATTTTCTGGTACATTGGGGGTATTTTGGGGTAATTTAGGGTACTTTGGGTATTTTGGGGTACTTTGGGGTATTTTCTGGTACTTTGGGGTATTTTGGGGTATTTTGGGGTACTTTGGGGTATTTTATGGTACTTTGGGGTATTTTGGGGTATAGTTTTTTTTTTTTTTGGGGTACTTTGGGTATTCTGGGGTATACTTTGTGGTATTTTGGGGTACTTTAGGGTATTTTGGGGTACTTTGGGGTATTTTGGGGTACTTTGGGGTATACTTTGGGGTATTTTGGGGTACTTTGGGGTATTTTAGGGTACTTGTGGGTATTTTGGGGTATACTTTGGGGTATTTTGGGGTATTTTGGGGTATTTTGGGGTACTTTAGGGTATTTTCTGGTACTTTGGGGTGATTAGTAGGACCCCCTAATAATCTACACATCGTTAGCCTGATACGATACTTGCCTTAAGTAATCTTTTGGCCAAATTGAGATGAAATCTGTCTACTGTACTCACTGCTGCATCACCCCTGGCTTAGTCAGCCATATGTCGTCAGCCAATCAGAACACTTGTTACGTTAAAAAAATCCCACTAACGTTACACACACAGACGGCGATCGCATGACTTAGGCAAGTATAACAACTAGCCTTAGTATATGACATGTATGTATGTATGTATGAGGAAGAAATGCCTAAGTCATGACAAATTTTATTGAACCCTTTCACTGCCGCACACTACCAAACGGTTAACCCTTTCACTGCGACAATACACAGAAGGTTAACCCTTTCACAGGGTTAAGCTTCTGTCGTGTGATTGTGAAAGGGTTAAAAGTCACCTTATTTTGTTACGCAATGGTTGTTGTGTTTTTGTGAGCAGAGAGACACACTGACAAGAGCAGAGAGACACACTGAGAGAGAGAGACACTGACAGAGCAGAGAGACACACTGAGAGAGAGAGACACTGAGAGAGAGAGACACTGACAGAGCAGAGAGAGACACTGAGAGAGAGAGACACTGAGAGAGAGAGACACTGACAGAGCAGAGAGACACACTGAGAGAGAGAGACACTGAGAGAGAGACACACTGAGAGAGAGAGACACTGAGAGAGAGAGACACTGACAGAGCAGAGAGAGACACTGAGAGAGAGAGACACTGAGAGAGAGAGACACTGAGAGAGAGACACTGACAGAGCAGAGAGACACACTGAGAGAGAGAGACACTGAGAGAGAGAGACACTGAGAGAGCAGAGACACTGACAGAGAGAGAGACACTGAGAGAGAGAGACACTGAGAGAGAGAGAGACACTGACAGAGCAGAGAGACACACTGAGAGAGAGAGACACTGAGAGAGAGAGACACTGAGAGAGAGACACTGAGAGAGAGAGACACTGACAGAGCAGAGAGAGACACTGAGAGAGAGAGACACTGAGAGAGAGACACTGAGAGAGAGAGACACTGACAGAGCAGAGAGAGACACTGAGAGAGAGAGACACTGACAGAGCAGAGAGAGACACTGAGAGAAAGAGACACTGAGAGAGAGAGACACTGAGAGAGAGAGACACTGAGAGAGAGAGACACTGAGAGAGAGACACTGACAGAGCAGAGAGACACTGAGAGAGAGAGACACTGAGAGAGAGAGACACTGAGAGAGAGACACTGAGAGAGAGAGGCACTGAGAGAGAGACACTGACAGAGCAGAGAGACACTGAGAGAGAGAGAGACACTGAGAGAGAGACACTGAGAGAGAGACACTGAGAGAGAGACACACTGAGAGAGAGAGACACTGAGAGAGAGAGACACTGAGAGAGAGACACTGACAGAGCAGAGAGACACACTGAGAGAGAGAGACACTGACAGAGAGAGACACTGAGAGAGAGACACTGAGAGAGAGAGACACTGAGAGAGAGACACTGAGAGAGAGACACTGAGAGAGAGAGACACTGAGAGAGACACTGACAGAGAGAGACACTGAGAGAGAGAGACACTGAGAGAGAGACACTGCGAGAGAGAGACACTGACAGAGAGACACTGAGAGAGAGAGACACACTGAGAGAGAGACACTGAGAGAGAGACACTGAGAGAGAGAGACACACTGAGAGAGAGAGCCACTGAGAGAGCCACTGAGAGAGAGAGACACACTGAGAGAGAGAGAGACACTGAGAGAGAGAGACACTGAGAGAGAGACACTGACAGAGCAGAGAGACACACTGAGAGAGAGAGACACTGAGAGAGACAGACACTGAGAGAGAGAGACACTGAGAGAGAGAGACACTGAGAGAGAGAGACACTGAGAGAGAGAGACACTGAGAGAGAGACACTGACAGAGCAGAGAGACACACTGAGAGAGAGAGACACTGAGAGAGAGACACTGAGAGAGAGAGACACTGAGAGAGAGAGAGACACTGAGAGAGAGAGACACTGAGAGAGAGAGACACTGAGAGAGAGAGACACTGAGAGAGAGAGACACTGAGAGAGAGACACTGAGAGAGAGACACTGAGAGAGAGAGACACTGAGAGAGAGAGACACTGACAGAGAGACACTGAGAGAGAGACACTGAGAGAGAGACACTGAGAGAGAGACACACTGAGAGAGAGACACTGAGAGAGAGACACTGAGAGAGAGAGACACTGAGAGAGAGACACTGAGAGAGAGACACTGAGAGAGAGACACTGAGAGAGAGACACTGAGAGAGACACTGAGAGAGAGAGACACTGAGAGAGACACTGAGAGAGATACACTGAGAGAGAGACACTGAGAGAGAGACACTGAGAGAGAGACACTGAGAGAGAGAGACACTGAGTGAGAGACACTGAGAGAGAGACACTGAGAGAGAGACACTGAGAGAGAGAGACACTGAGAGAGAGACACTGAGAGAGAGACACTGAGAGAGAGAGACACTGAGAGAGAGAGAGACACTGAGAGAGAGACACTGAGAGAGAGACACTGAGAGAGAGAGACACTGAGAGAGAGACACTGAGAGAGAGAGACACTGAGAGAGAGACACTGAGAGAGAGACACTGAGAGAGAGAGACACTGAGAGAGAGAGACACTGAGAGAGAGAGACACTGAGAGAGAGACACTGAGAGAGAGACACTGACATAGAGACACTGAGAGAGAGAGACACTGAGAGAGAGAGACACTGAGAGAGAGACACTGAGAGAGAGAGACACTGATAGAGAGAGACACTGAGAGAGAGAGACACTGAGAGAGCAGAGAGACACTGAGAGAGAGACACTGAGAGAGAGAGACACTGACAGAGCAGAGAGAGACACTGAGAGAGAGAGAGACACTGAGAGAGAGACACTGACAGAGCAGAGAGACACACTGAGAGAGAGAGACACTGAGAGAGAGAGACACTGAGAGAGCAGAGACACTGACAGAGAGAGAGACACTGAGAGAGAGAGAGACACTGAGAGAGAGAGAGACACTGACAGAGCAGAGAGACACACTGAGAGAGAGAGACACTGAGAGAGAGAGACACTGAGAGAGAGACACTGAGAGAGAGAGACACTGACAGAGCAGAGAGAGACACTGAGAGAGAGAGACACTGAGAGAGAGACACTGAGAGAGAGAGACACTGACAGAGCAGAGAGAGACACTGAGAGAGAGAGACACTGACAGAGCAGAGAGACACTGAGAGAGAGACACTGAGAGAGAGAGACACTGAGAGAGAGAGACACTGAGAGAGAGAGACACTGAGAGAGAGAGACACTGAGAGAGAGACACTGAGAGAGAGACACTGAGAGAGAGACACTGAGAGAGAGACACACTGAGAGAGACACTGAGAGAGAGAGACACTGAGAGAGACACTGAGAGAGAGACACTGAGAGAGAGAGACACTGAGAGAGAGACACTGAGAGAGAGACACTGAGAGAGAGAGACACTGAGAGAGAGACACACTGAGAGAGAGACACTGAGAGAGACACTGAGAGAGAGAGACACTGAGAGAGAGACACTGAGAGAGAGACACTGAGAGAGAGAGACACTGAGAGAGAGACACTGAGAGAGAGAGACACTGAGAGAGAGAGACACTGAGAGAGAGACACTGAGAGAGAGACACTGAGAGAGAGAGACACTGAGAGAGAGAGACACTGACAGAGCGACACTGACAGAGAGAGACACTGAGAGAGAGACACTGAGAGAGAGAGACACTGAGAGAGAGACACTGAGAGAGAGACACTGAGAGAGAGACACACTGAGAGAGAGACACTGAGAGAGAGACACTGAGAGAGAGACACTGAGAGAGAGACACACTGAGAGAGACACACTGAGAGAGAGACACTGAGAGAGAGACACACTGAGAGAGAGACACTGAGAGAGAGACACTGAGAGAGAGACACTGAGAGAGAGACACTGAGAGAGAGAGACACTGAGAGAGAGACACTGAGAGAGAGACACTGAGAGAGAGACACACTGAGAGAGAGAGACACTGAGAGAGAGAGACACTGACAGAGAGACACTGAGAGAGAGACACTGAGAGAGGACACTGAGAGAGAGACACTGAGAGAGAGAGACACTGAGAGAGAGACACTGAGAGAGAGACACACTGAGAGAGAGAGACACTGACAGAGAGACACTGAGAGAGAGACACTGAGAGAGAGAGACACTGAGAGAGAGAGACACACTGAGAGAGAGAGACACTGAGAGAGAGACACTGAGAGAGAGACACACTGAGAGAGGGAGACACTGAGAGAGAGAGACACTGAGAGAGAGACACTGAGAGAGAGACACTGAGAGAGACAGACACTGAGAGAGAGAGACACTGAGAGAGAGAGACACTGAGAGAGAGACACTGAGAGAGAGAGACACTGAGAGAGAGACACTGAGAGAGAGAGACACTGAGAGAGAGAGACACTGAGAGAGAGAGACACTGAGAGAGAGACACTGAGAGAGAGACACTGAGAGAGAGACATTGAGAGAGAGAGACACTGAGAGAGAGAGACACTGAGAGAGAGAGACCCTGAGAGAGAGAGACACTGAGAGAGAGACACTGAGAGAGAGACACACTGAGAGAGAGACACTGAGAGAGAGACACTGAGAGAGAGAGACACTGAGAGAGAGAGAGACACTGAGAGAGAGAGATACTGAGAGAGAGACACTGAGAGAGACAGACACTGAGAGAGAGAGACACTGAGAGAGAGACACTGAGAGAGACACTGAGAGAGACAGACACTGAGAGAGAGACACTGAGAGAGACAGACACTGAGAGAGAGATACTGAGAGAGACAGACACTGAGAGAGAGAGACACTGAGAGAGACACTGAGAGAGACACTGAGAGAGAGAGACACTGAGAGAGAGACACTGAGAGAGAGACACTGAGAGAGAGAGACACTGAGAGAGAGAGACACTGAGAGAGAGACACTGAGAGAGAGAGACACTGAGAGAGAGACACTGAGAGAGAGAGAGAGACACTGAGAGAGAGAGACACTGAGAGAGAGACACTGAGAGAGACACACTGAGAGAGAGAGACACTGAGAGAGAGACACTGAGAGAGAGAGACACTGAGAGAGAGAGACACTGAGAGAGAGACACTGAGAGAGACAGACACTGAGAGAGAGACACTGAGAGAGAGAGACACTGAGAGAGATAGACACTGAGAGAGAGACACTGAGAGAGAGACACTGAGAGAGAGAGACACTGAGAGAGAGACACTGAGAGAGAGAGACACTGAGAGAGAGAGACACTGACAGAGAGAGACACTGACAGAGAGATACACTGAGAGAGAAAGACACTGAGAGAGAGAGACACTGAGAGAGAGAGACACTGACAGAGAGAGACACTGAGAGAGAGACACTGAGAGAGAGAGACACTGACAGAGAGAGACACTGACAGAGAGAGACACTGAGAGAGAGACACTGAGAGAGAGAGACACTGACAGAGAGAGACACTGACAGAGAGAGACACTGAGAGAGAGAGACACTGAGAGAGAGAGACACTGAGAGAGAGACACTGAGAGAGAGAGACACTGACAGAGAGAGACACTGAGAGAGAGACACTGAGAGAGAGAGACACTGACAGAGAGAGACACTGAGAGAGAGACACACTGACAGAGAGAGACACTGAGAGAGAGACACTGACATAGAGAGACACTGAGAGAGAGAGACACTGAGAGAGAGACACTGAGAGAGAGAGACACTGAGAGAGAGACACTGAGAGAGAGACACTGACAGAGAGAGACACTGAGAGAGAGAGACACTGAGAGAGAGACACTGACAGAGAGAGACACTGAGAGAGAGAGACACTGAGAGAGAGAGACACTGAGAGAGAGAGACACTGAGAGAGAGAGACACTGAGAGAGAGAGACACTGACAGAGAGAGACACTGAGAGAGAGAGACACTGAGAGAGAGACACTGACAGAGAGAGACACTGACAGAGAGAGACACTGAGAGAGAGAGACACTGACAGAGAGAGACACTGAGAGAGAGACACTGAGAGAGAGAGACACTGACAGAGACAGACACTGACAGAGAGAGACACTGAGAGAGAGAGACACTGACAGAGAGAGACACTGACAGAGAGAGACACTGAGAGAGAGAGACACTGACAGAGAGAGACACTGAGAGAGAGACACTGAGAGAGAGAGACACTGACAGAGAGAGACACTGACAGAGAGAGACACTGAGAGAGAGAGACCCTCTGGGGGAGATTGAATACACATTGGTAGATAATATAGTGAAACCCACTCGTGTCTGAACCAGCTGTACTTACAGTAGAATCAAGAGGAGGTTTTTAAGAGGAAATATATGTCAGCAAAAACACCTGTCAGCCGCGGAGCCTGGAGAGATGAGAGCCCAGAGTGTGTGTGTGTGTGTGTGTGTGTGTGTGTGTGTGTGTGTGTGTGTGTGTGTGTGTGTGTGTGTGTGTGTGTGTGTGTGTGTGTGTGTGTGTGTGTGTGTGTGTGTGTGTGTGTGTGTGTGTGTGTGTGTGTGTGTGTGTGTGTGTGTGTGTGTGTGTGTGTGTGTGTGTGTGTGTGTGTGTGTGTGTGTGTGTGTGTGTGTGTGTGTTGGGCTGAGGCTCCATTAGCTAGTCTCCATGGAGAGAGGGAGGATAAGTACCTGGAAGAACGTAGTTGGTGTGTGTGTGTTTGTCAGTGTGTGTGTTTGTCAGTGTGTGTGTGTTTGTCAGTGTGTGTGTTTGTCAGTGTGTGTGTTTGTCAGTGTGTGTGTGTGTTTGTCAGTGTGTGTGTTTGTCAGTGTGTGTGTGTGTTTGTCAGTGTGTGTTTGTCAGTGTGTGTGTTTGTCAGTGTGTGTGTTTGTCAGTGTGTGTGTTTGTCAGTGTGTGTGTGTTTGTCAGTGTGTGTGTTTGTCAGTGTGTGTGTTTGTCAGTGTGTGTGTGTTTGTCAGTGTGTGTGTGTTTGTCAGTGTGTGTGTTT
>NW_028170399.1:162980-180480 GCF_963971535.1 Notolepis coatsorum
GAGAGGAGAGGAGAGGAGAGGAGAGGAGAGAACCATTACAATTTTGTTTATTTACAATGGCGGCCAGTATAATGATATCCAGGGTAATGATATCCGTGATATTGTGCTATCAAGTGCCCATGGCACCTCGACTCTCCAATATTTCATAACCAACAATTACTTGTTGGGCATGAACCCATTAACAACCCTCAGTGGGAGAGGAAGGGGGTCCACACTCTGGGGATGTTTACGATAAAATCGGCATTCGCGTGTTTCAAAACGAGTTGTATGACCTTCCCGACTCCTCCTTCTTCTTTTATCTGCAGCTGAGGGCGGCGCTCAGGGTGCATGGGGTCCCGTGGGGTCAACCGTTACATCCACACCCTTTCTTTAGACTCATCGGAGACAGAACAACCTCAAGGGGCTTCGTTTCAGATCTCTATATACTCTTACTCAGGTCCACATACAAGAACCTCCCATTAGATATCATCTGGCGGTCATTCCAGAACTGGACCCTGAGTCTGATTGGGATGATGTCTGGACTAATATCACGTTGGCCTCCCGTACCCTAATCACCAACAAGTACACTTTAATTTAGGGATCTTCGATATTGACTTTTTTACCGATACCGATATACCGATATTGTCCAACCGATAATCAACCGATACCGATATATGCAGGGTTTCCCCCCCCAAAAAACAGAACAATTTCAGGTGATTAACATTACATATCTCTTGTTGTGGAATTAACACAACATTATGCATACTTTTGACAATAAATAAAATCAGAATTTGTTCTAACTTGCTTGCCTGGTGAAGGATATGGAGGTTTGTTCAATGTAGATAATGTATATATTGGGGGAGATGACAGCATCTAAAGGGGCCAGGTCAGAGAGGTAGATGTGGTGGTGGAGGCGGTCGGAGAGAGAGGCAATGTATTTAGCAGCAGACTAAGATAGAGCCCAGGGCATGCCAAGGTCGCCATCAGCACATAACAACTGATAAGAACAGCAGCAGGCAGAATGGTCAGAGAGAGAGTTTGACATCAATGAAACAGACGTTTTCAATGTGTGTGAAGGGGTGAACAGCAGTTGCCATGACAGCGCATCACATGACAACCAGAAGAGGGGCGGGGCCTGTCATTGATGATAATGATGATGATGATGATGATGATGATTATTATAATGTGAGTGTTCTTCCGCGAGTGAGTTAGATCTAGACACGAAGCTGACGCGAGCGGACGTGGATCAGAGACTTTTCATCCCTCCCTCACCCTCGCCGGTGGAGGAGGGGAGATGACACATCATCATTAGCTTCGGCTAACGGGAGAAGGGTTTTGGCTAACGACAAGGCCTCAGCCACCATTGGACTAAACAGCAGAAGAAACGATAGAATAATGAATTTAGTGTTCCATCAAAGACTTTCCAAGGACAATACGAAATGGGTAACATCTGAGGCTTTTGTTTATGCAATAAACAACGATTTTAAGAAAGGTATTACGCGGCCCAGTGACAAATTCTTATGGTGGCTGACTCCCGGTGCACCCTGTGCGCTCTGGGGGCCACTGGCACCTATATGCACATGTCCACCGGTGGGGGAAGAAATGTCTTTTGTAATGTCTGTGGAAATATAATTTTACTTTTATATTTTGTTTTTATTATTTCTAATCTATCTCTGTATGGGATGGGATGTTTTGGGCCCTTGGTGTTGTGGGTTTGGTGGTTTGCGATCTCGGGCTGGTGGGGGCCCCTGGTTCGGGAGTATTAAAGAGGCATGATGCTCTCGCTCACTGGGGCGCTGGACTCGGGGTCCTCATAGGGTGGGGACAGTGCTGCAGAGCCGCAGAGCCCAACTTTGCTAAGGGACATTCCCCTCTACTGGAGTAACATATTTGTCCCACATTTCTGTTTGTGAAAATAAATACGCCCTTCATTTTTGGCTAACTCTGAACTACCTGTCTGTGTCGTGCTGTTGGGGTTGCTTACAAACCATAACATTACGACCCGACCAGAGGCGGTTAGGTGGCCGAGCGGAGATTGCGTTCGTCACCAGCCCCGGAGCTGAGCTGGATTTGCCTGTTCGAATCCAGCTCACAGCTCCGGGGTTGTCACCAGCTTGGCTGGCCGTCTGAACTGATACAATTGGCTGTATCAGAGGGTGGGAGAAGCTGGCGGGGTGGGTCCGGGTCGTTGTAAACAGCGACTCCTACAGTTCGGTCGGGGCGCCTGCTAAGCGCGGATTGGACGTGAGGGGGATAGTGTGGTCCTCCCACACGCTACGCCCTCTCAATGAGAATCCGAGCTGCCAGGTGAAAAGAAGCGGTGATTGGCTGGACGTGTGTCGGAGGAAGCACGTGGTAGCCTCCACTCTCCCAGATGATCTGACTGTGGGGGGTAAGTGCGCAGCGACCAGGAAGGGACTGGGAATTGGCATACGACTAACATTGGGATGGGAGAAAATCGGAGGAAAATGGAGGGGGAAAAAGACCAATAAAAAAAAAAAAACATTACGACCCGACCATGTCGACCCCAGCCGACACAGACAGTGTTAGAGCAGCCTTGGCCGGTCAGATCCAGCTGACCAATGCCCACACTCAACAGCTAGAGGCGGCTGCGGCTGCTGTGCAGGGCCTCCGGGCCCAGGTCCAGCCACTCCAGACTTCTCTGGACATACTAACCACCCAGCAGACTGCGCAGGGTAATCAGCAGGCAGATATTCTACACCAGCTGCAGACTCTCAGTGCAGCATTTAACACCCTGCCGCCATGGCTGACCCTGCACCTCCCAACCCCGCTCCCCGGGAGCCCCATCTCTCCAGCCCACGACTGTTTGACGGTAACTTCAAGGACTGTGCCACGTTCATCATGCAGTGTGAGTTAATTTTCATTCATCAACGCAGCAGATTCATGACGGAGGCAGCCCAGGTTGCTTACATGACTAACCTGCTCAGAGGCCGAGCAGCACAGTGGTTTACTGCTTCCTGATCCATGAGGGCTAACTTCTGTTTTTCCTACTCAGATTTTGTGGCAGAGCTCTGAAGGGTTTTCCACCACCCAGCTTGTGGCCAGGATCCTGGAGCCCGGTTGGGCACCTTCCAGCACGGCAGTGGCAGTGTCACCAACTACGCGCTGGAGTTCAGACTGGTTGCAACCGAGAGTGGTTGGAACGACCGGGCGCTTCGTCTCACTTTTCTGAGGGGTCTGAACGAGGCTGTGAGAGACCAGCTCGCGACCCGGGAGGAGCCCGATTCGCTCGAGGCCCTAATCAGCCTCGCCATCCGCATCGACGGACGCCTCCGGGAGAGAAGGCGTGAGCGAGCCAGACTAGGATCCCCAACCGTTCCCCAGTTCTCCCGCCCTCGTGACTGGTCTGCTGCTCGTTCTGCCACCCCCGCGACTGGTAGGCCCTTCACCTCCCAGCCTGTGACCAGGGAGGAACCCATGCAGCTGGGACGCACATGCCTTAGCCCGGCCGAACGGGAGGCCCGGTTCAGGTCCGGCCTTTGCCTCTACTGCGGCATTGTGCGACATCGAGTCTACAATTGTCCTACCCGGCCAAAACGACTAGGCTTGCTGGGACCCCGGGAGATCCTAGTGAGCCGTTTTTCCTGTTCCCACACCCCTGCACCACCAAACCATCTGACCAGTGGGTGACGGTGGGTGCACTCGTTGACTCGGGGGCTGATGAGAGCTTCCTGGATTTTGAGTTTGCCACCCAGGCTAACATTCCGCTTGAGAACATCGAGAAGCCCTTGGAGGTCTTTGCACTGGATGAGCACCGCCTGGCCAACATCACTCAACGCACCTGTCCTGTCCTCCTCACCATTGCTGGTAATCACGTTGAGAGACTCCAGTTCTTTATTACCAGGTCCCCTTCAGTCCCAGTAGTTATGGGTCGTCCCTGGCTCGCGCAGCATGAGCCCCACATCGCCTGGTCCTCCGGCACCATCATGGGGTGGAGCCCCTCCTGTCATGCCCAGTGTCTTCAGGCTGCGCCCAGCCCTTCGTTCCCCTAGTGTCCCGCTTCCAGACCATTCTGCTATCCCTCCTGAGTACCATGATCTCAGGGTGGTTTTCAGCAAGTCCCGGGCTCAGGCCCTTCCTCCTCATCGGCCTTACGACTGTGCAATCGACCTTCGCTCTGGGGCCTCCCTTCCCGGCAGCCGCCTTTACAGTCTGACCATCTCCGAGAAGGCAGCGATGGAGGAGTACATCTCCGAGTCCTTGACAGCAGGCGCCATTCGGCCTTTTCTTCCTCCTCGGTGGCAGCTAGATTATTTTTTGTTAAGAAGAAGGACGGAGGCCTCCGACCGTGCATTGACTATCGCCAACTTAACAAGATCACCATCAAGAACAAGTATCCTCTTCCTCTCATGAACTCACCCAGGCAACTTTTTTCACCAAACTGGATCTCCGGAGTGCCTACCATCTGGTCCGGATCCGTGAGGGTGATGAGTGGAAGACTGCCTTCAAGACTCCCAGAGGTCATTACGAGTACCTGGTAATGCTGTTCGGCCTCACCAACGCCCCGGCGGTATTCCAGGCGCTCATGAACGACGTCTTTCATGATATGCTCAATGAGTTTGTGGTGGTCTACCTCGACGACATCCTCATCTTCTCCAAGACTCTCAAGGAGCATGTCCATCATGTCCGCCGTGTACTTGAATGCCTTCTCCGCAACCGGTTCTTCGTTAAGGCGGAGAAGTGCCGTTTCCACTCCGACTGCCTTGATTATCTTGGCTTCATCGTGGAGAGCGGCCAGACCCGAGCCGACCCCGCAAGATCCAGGCCATGGTAGAGTGGCTGGAGCCCTCTTCCCGGAAAGAGCTACAGAGCTTCCTCGTTTTTGCTAACTTTTACCGGAGGTTCATCCGGAACTACAGCCAAGTGGCGGAGCCACTTACCAAGTTGACCTCTCCCTCCCTGCCTTTCGACTGGTCTCCAGCGGCGGGAGGAACTACGACATAGGGAATCGGGAGCTGTTGGCAGTGGTAGCTGCCTTGGAGGAATGGCATCATTGGCTGGAGGGGGCCGAGGAACCGTTCACCATTTGGACTGACCATAAGAACTTGGCGTATATCCGTGCATCCAAGCACCTCAACGGCCGGCAGGCAATGTGGGCCAGCTTCCTCAGTCGGTTTGACTTCTCTTTGACTTTTCGCCCTGGGTCCCGCAACACGAAGGCCGACTCTCTGTCCTGGCTACACTCCAAGGGGCATCCAACTACCGAGGATCCGACTCCCATTCTCCCTGAGGCCAGGGTGGTGGGAGTGGTCACCTGGGGAATCGAGACCGTGGTCAAGCGTGCCTTACGTTTCCATCCTGCTCCGAGCAACATACCCTTTCGTCGCCTCTGTCCGGTCCCGGGTTCTCCAATGGGGCCATGTGGCGTTGGACTTCGTCACTGGCCTTCCACCCTCCCAGGGAAACACAGTCATTCTAACAGTGGTGCATCGTTTCAGCAAGGGGGTCCACCTCGTGGCCCTTCCCAAGCTTCCATCGGCTTCCGAGACGGCGGACCTCCTGACGAGCCACGTGTTCGCGCCTCCATGGGTTTCCCCAGGACATCGTCTCGGACCGGGGGCCCCAGTTCATTTCCCAGGTATGGCAGGCTTTTTGTATTGTAGGGATTGGGGGCCACTGTTAGCCTTTCCTCTGGTTATCACCCACAGATTAACGGGCAGATGGAGAGAATGAACCAGAGCGTGGAATCTGCTCTCCGGTGTGTTGCTGCCAGGAAGCCTGCATCCTGGAGCCGGTTCCTCCCCTGGGTCGAGTACGCCATCAACTCCCTGGTCAGCTCCGCCACCGGCCTCGAGTACGCTACCAACCCCCTCTCTTCACAGCACAGGAGTCGGAAGTGGCAGTTCCCTCCGTGCAGATTCATCTGATTCACACGGTGTCGTCGTGTCTGGGAGATCACCAGGACTCCGCTGCTCCGGGCATCGGAGCACGCCAGTCGGGGAGCTAACCGACGCCGGATCCCTGCGCCGACATACCAACCAGGGAAGAGGGTATGGTTGTCCTCCAAGGACCTCCCGCCTCAATCCACAGCCAAGAAGCTGAACCCCCGGTTCGTCGGTCCTTTCGAGATCCCCATATGGATTGATGAAAAGATGGCCTTTGATGTTCATATTGGGAACCTACTGAGAAAACTTAGACCTAAACTGGGCTTTTTCTTCCGGTTAAAGAAATGTTTCCCGTCTGAAGCCAGGAAGAGAATTGTGCAGAGTTCCTTTCTGCCTGTATTAGACTATGGCGATGTGATCTATATGCATGCTCCTTCCTCCCTGCTTAAAAAGCTGGATTCTGCGTACCATACTGCCATACGTTTTGTAACGGGTGCAGGCTCTCGCACCCACCACTGCACTTTGTATCAGTCATTAGGATGGTCCTCTCTGTACCAAAGAAGACAATCACACATGTTGATTTTTATCCTTAAGTCATTGCTAGGTAAGCTGCCCTTATATATCTCCAGACTTCTGTCCTTTTATACTTGCTTTTTTAATACCAGACGAGCAGCAAATGGGATGCTGTTAAATGTTCCTTTGATGCAGTCAGAGCTTGGTAAAGCTGCATTCTCCCACTATGCTCCCTTTTTATGGAATACGCTGCAAGTGAAACTTTGTCTACAGGCACTTCCTACTGTGAATGCTTTTAAAGGTATGCTACGATTAGCCCTTTATGAAACATGTAACTGTTTTACCTGATGCTATTGTTGATGTGATTATGCTCCTTGCCACTGCACAAATGACCCTCTGTATTTATATTTGAATTGTATGTTTTTTGTTTAATGCCCTGTTTTATGTTGAAACTTGTTGTGTGCTGTGTTGGTCAGGACTCCCTGGAAGAAGAGATCTTGTATCTCAATGGGACATTCCTGGATAAATAAAGGATAAATAAAAATAAAATAAAATCCGGAAGGTGCTCAGTCCCACGGCGGTGAGTCTAAGGCTTCCAGCCTCCATGCAGATTCATCCTGTGTTTCATGTGTCTCGTGTAAAACCTGTCTCTCTCAGTCCCCTGATGCCTCCTGCCCCAGATCCGCCTCCTCCCGAGATGGTGGATGGACACCCCCAGTGGAAGGTTGGTATCTGGTGGACTGGGAGGGATACGGTCCCGAGGAACGGAACTGGGTCTCATCATGGACCCCACCCTGATCACGACTTCCATCATTCCCATCCGGACAAGCCGAGGCCGGGCAGGTCGCCAGGTGGCTCCCATGGAGGGGGGTACTGTGAGGGCTGGCCCAGCACTGCACGCTTATCAGCGTCAATTACCATCACGCACCTGAGAGGAGTTTCCAATCAGCTCGTCGGGAGGACTCTTATACACGGTTTGCAGAACATTCATTGTCGGGTCGTTTTGTCACCACCAACTCTACTGCTGTTCCCTCTCGTGTTTCTCCAGTGCGAGACGTTTTGCTTCTCCGCCGTCCCCTGGAGTTTGTTGCTGTTTTCTCTCTCTGCCTCACCGTGGACCCGTGCCTCGTTTTCCACTTCGACCTTGCTCCTGGTGAGTCCTTCGGAAGACTATTTTTCTATGAACTTATATCCACGTTTTTGTCCTGGACTCACTGCCTTCGTCCGTTTTTGTGTGTTTCGTTAAACACTGAAGATTTGTTGTATTGTTTTGTTACTGGACTCTGCCTTGCACTAATTACATTCTACGTTTCGTTTTTCCCCTTGAGTGGGATAGCGTAAAGCTGCAGTGCTGCAGAGCTGCAGAGCTGCAGAGTCTACTTTGCTAAGGACAGAGCTGCAGAGCCACAGAGTCTACTTTGCTAAGGACAGAGCTGCAGAGCCACAGAGTCTACTTTGCTAAGGACAGAGCTGCAGAGCCACAGAGTCTACTTTGCTAAGGACAGAGCTGCAGAGCCGCAGAATCTACTTTATTAAGGACAGAGCTGCAGAGCCACAGAGTCTACTTTGCTAAGGACAGAGCTGCAGAGCCGCAGAATCTACTTTGCTAAGGACAGAGCTGCAGAGCCACAGAGTCTACTTTGCTAAGGACAGAGCTGCAGAGCCACAGAGTCAACTTTGCTAAGGACAGAGCTGCAGAGCCACAGAGTCTACTTTGCTAAGGACAGAGCTGCAGAGCCACAGAGTCTACTTTGCTAAGGACAGAGCTGCAGAGCCACAGAGTCAACTTTGCTAAGGGACATTCCCCTCTACTGGAGTAACATATTTGTCGCATATTTCTGTTTGTGAAAATAAATACGCCCTTCGTTTTTTGCTAACTCTGAACTACCTGTCTGTGTCGTGCTGTTGGGGTTGCTTACAAACCATAACACATCCTAGACTAGTGGGAGGATCTCTCATTAAAATGCTCATCTAAGGTTTCTTCACTGTTTTCTTCTGTGCAAGTAAGTGTTAAGCCAGGGTTGTACCTGTGTGTACCTATACAAATACATCAGAATCATATAAATTATGTTCCTCATGAGAATAAGTATTTTTACGAGAAACAATGTATGAGTAAATGGTAAATGGCTGCATTTATATACAGTAGCTATTTATCCAAAGCTCTTTACAATTTGTTCCTCACATTTGACCCATTCACTCACACATTCACACACCATGCAAATCTGGAGAAATTAGGGGTTAAGTGTCTTGCTCAAGGACACTTTGACACAGTGACCAGGAGGAGCGGGAATTGAACCCGGGAACCTCCGGATTACCAGATGACCGCTCTACATCTCGAGCCACTGTCGCCCTGTGAGTCTTTCATTATTTGCATCTTTTACTGATATCCATTATATGAATAAAAAAAAGATAAAACATTAAAAGCTACAGAACGACCAGACAGAGTATTTTTAAGTTTAAAAAGATGTTTAAAAACAGGGTTCTAGAATCTTATAGTCAAATTTTACCTAGAATCTGTTTTCTCTACCATGTAACTCGGCTATTGCAGATTAAGTATTGATTTTCCTACGTTGGCTTAATGTTCTTTTCAGGAACGTTTTTTGTTGATTGTTTTATTTTGTAAACTTTAACCTTTTTTCTTTTCTTTTCGGGATTGGTTTTTGTTGTTGTTTTAGAATTAGGAGTAGGTTGTTCTATAAGCCATTTGGCTTCAAACCTAGCCTTTTCGCTTGTTTACTGTATTTGTAAACATTTCGAAAAAATGCATTCATTTATTCATTCATTCATTCATTCATTCATTCATTCATTCATTCATTCATTCATTCATTGATCACAGTATCTTCCTCCCGTCGAGGAGCTGAGCAGGCAGCGATGAGGCAGTGAGAAGCTCGCTGTGTGTGTGACATGCTGTGTATTAGTTATTAGAGGGAGTGTAACCTCACTGTGTGTGTGACATGCTGTTTATTAGTTATTAGAGGGAGTGTAACCTCGCTGTGTGTGTGACATGCTGTTTATTAGTTATTAGAGGAGTGTAACCTCGCTGTGTGTGTGACATGCTGTGTATTAGTTATTAGAGGGAGTGTAACCTCGCTGTGTGTGTGACATGCTGTTTATTAGTTATTAGAGGAGTGTAACCTCGCTGTGTGTGTGTCATGCTGTGTATTAGTTATTAGAGGGAGAGTAACCTCGCTGTGTGTGTGTGACATAGTGTTTATTAGTTATTAGAGGGAGTGTAACCTCACTGTGTGTGTGACATGCTGTTTATTAGTTATTAGAGGCAGTGTAACCTCGCTGTGTGTGTGACATGCTGTGTATTAGTTATTAGAGGGAGTGTAACCTCGCTGTGTGTGTGACATGCTGTTTATTAGTTATTAGAGGGAGTGTAACCTCGCTGTGTGTGTGACATGCTGTTTATTAGTTATTAGAGGGAGTGTAACCTCGCTGTGTGTGTGACATGCTGTTTATTAGTTATTAGAGGGAGTGTAACCTCGCTGTGTGTGTGACATGCTGTTTATTAGTTATTAGAGGGAGTGTAACCTCGCTGTGTGTGTGACATGCTGTTTATTAGTTATTAGAGGGAGTGTAACCTCGCTGTGTGTGTGACATGCTGTTTATTAGTTATTAGAGGAGTGTAACCTCGCTGTGTGTGTGACATGCTGTTTATTAGTTATTAGAGGGAGTGTAACCTTGCTGTGTGTGTGACATGCTGTGTATTAGTTATTAGAGGGAGTGTAACCTCGCTGTGTGTGACATGCTGTTTATTAGTTATTAGAGGGAGTGTAACCTCGCTGTGTGTGTGACATGCTGTGTATTAGTTATTAGAGGGAGTGTAACCTCGCTGTGTGTGTGACATGCTGTTTATTAGTTATTAGAGGGAGTGTAACCTCGCTGTGTGTGTGACATGCTGTGTATTAGTTATTAGAGGGAGTGTAACCTCGCTGTGTGTGACATGCTGTTTATTAGTTATACGCCGTATTCGCTATCGTGTCCCGCTCTGAGCCTTATGAGATATACTATCTCCTATGATACCTAATGTATCTCCCACGAACAAAAAATACATGCACCACACCTGTATGGGGCTCTGCCCCCATGGTGGCACCGCCCATATAGCAGTGACTCTAGTCACCACACATCCTTCCTCTATTTTCGTCCCAGCGTACTTGGATGCGTGCACCGTACGATAACTAGTAGGATGAAAAGATCAGAGTCATAATGTTTGAAAGCTTACCGGAGGTTGCTGGCCCCTGGCATCTTCGACGCATGTTTTCGGCGACACGACGGGCCTGTGTTGATGTTCCTCGTTTGATGACAGCACATCGAGGTTCAGCTGTACAAGACTGGCTGTCGGGCCAGCTTGTACTCAGGTAGGTCCTGTGTCTTCAGGCATGGGTATTAGTGTTAGTAATGCTGGTTTGTTTTTGTTACACAACCATGTTGTGTGTTGGCGCCGGGGGCAGGATGGTTTGGTGAACGTTCTCTGCAGGGAACGGTTTCCAAGCTGTCTTGGGCGTGCTGCTAAAACATCTAATGCTGGGGTGCTCCAGTAGCACACCATGTTACCGCGCTGCGTCGCGGGACTCCGTGCTGCGTCACGGATCTGGTTGACTCCGAGTTCGATTCCCGGACTCGCCGTCATTTGCCGAATGTCTCCCCCTGCTCTCTCTCCCGTTTCACCCTACAACTGTCGGTCATGCTTGACCAGAAAAGCGATAAACGCTAAAAAAAAAAGTTTAAAAACAAAAAAAATCTAATGCTATGCTTCTATGCATCTTTTACTGATATCCATTATATGAATAAAAAAAAGATAAAACATTAAAAGCTACAGAACGACCAGACAGAGTATTTTTAAGTTTAAAAAGATGTTTAAAAACAGGGTTCTAGAATCTTATAGTCAAATTTTACCTAGAATCTGTTTTCTCTACCATGTAACTCGGCTATTGCAGATTAAGTATTGATTTTCCTACGTTGGCTTAATGTTCTTTTCAGGAACGTTTTTTGTTGATTGTTTTATTTTGTAAACTTTAACCTTTTTTCTTTTCTTTTCGGGATTGGTTTTTGTTGTTGTTTTAGAATTAGGAGTAGGTTGTTCTATAAGCCATTTGGCTTCAAACCTAGCCTTTTCGCTTGTTTACTGTATTTGTAAACATTTCGAAAAAATGCATTCATTTATTCATTCATTCATTCATTCATTCATTCATTCATTCATTCATTGATCACAGTATCTTCCTCCCGTCGAGGAGCTGAGCAGGCAGCGATGAGGCAGTGAGAAGCTCGCTGTGTGTGTGACATGCTGTGTATTAGTTATTAGAGGGAGTGTAACCTCACTGTGTGTGTGACATGCTGTTTATTAGTTATTAGAGGGAGTGTAACCTCGCTGTGTGTGTGACATGCTGTTTATTAGTTATTAGAGGAGTGTAACCTCGCTGTGTGTGTGACATGCTGTGTATTAGTTATTAGAGGGAGTGTAACCTCGCTGTGTGTGTGACATGCTGTTTATTAGTTATTAGAGGAGTGTAACCTCACTGTGTGTGTGACATGCTGTTTATTAGTTATTAGAGGCAGTGTAACCTCGCTGTGTGTGTGACATGCTGTGTATTAGTTATTAGAGGGAGTGTAACCTCGCTGTGTGTGTGACATGCTGTTTATTAGTTATTAGAGGGAGTGTAACCTCGCTGTGTGTGTGACATGCTGTTTATTAGTTATTAGAGGGAGTGTAACCTCGCTGTGTGTGTGACATGCTGTTTATTAGTTATTAGAGGGAGTGTAACCTCGCTGTGTGTGTGACATGCTGTTTATTAGTTATTAGAGGGAGTGTAACCTCGCTGTGTGTGTGACATGCTGTTTATTAGTTATTAGAGGGAGTGTAACCTCGCTGTGTGTGTGACATGCTGTTTATTAGTTATTAGAGGAGTGTAACCTCGCTGTGTGTGTGACATGCTGTTTATTAGTTATTAGAGGGAGTGTAACCTTGCTGTGTGTGTGACATGCTGTGTATTAGTTATTAGAGGGAGTGTAACCTCGCTGTGTGTGACATGCTGTTTATTAGTTATTAGAGGGAGTGTAACCTCGCTGTGTGTGTGACATGCTGTGTATTAGTTATTAGAGGGAGTGTAACCTCGCTGTGTGTGTGACATGCTGTTTATTAGTTATTAGAGGGAGTGTAACCTCGCTGTGTGTGTGACATGCTGTGTATTAGTTATTAGAGGGAGTGTAACCTCGCTGTGTGTGACATGCTGTTTATTAGTTATACGCCGTATTCGCTATCGTGTCCCGCTCTGAGCCTTATGAGATATACTATCTCCTATGATACCTAATGTATCTCCCACGAACAAAAAATACATGCACCACACCTGTATGGGGCTCTGCCCCCATGGTGGCACCGCCCATATAGCAGTGACTCTAGTCACCACACATCCTTCCTCTATTTTCGTCCCAGCGTACTTGGATGCGTGCACCGTACGATAACTAGTAGGATGAAAAGATCAGAGTCATAATGTTTGAAAGCTTACCGGAGGTTGCTGGCCCCTGGCATCTTCGACGCATGTTTTCGGCGACACGACGGGCCTGTGTTGATGTTCCTCGTTTGATGACAGCACATCGAGGTTCAGCTGTACAAGACTGGCTGTCGGGCCAGCTTGTACTCAGGTAGGTCCTGTGTCTTCAGGCATGGGTATTAGTGTTAGTAATGCTGGTTTGTTTTTGTTACACAACCATGTTGTGTGTTGGCGCCGGGGGCAGGATGGTTTGGTGAACGTTCTCTGCAGGGAACGGTTTCCAAGCTGTCTTGGGCGTGCTGCTAAAACATCTAATGCTGGGGTGCTCCAGTAGCACACCATGTTACCGCGCTGCGTCGCGGGACTCCGTGCTGCGTCACGGATCTGGTTGACTCCGAGTTCGATTCCCGGACTCGCCGTCATTTGCCGAATGTCTCCCCCTGCTCTCTCTCCCGTTTCACCCTACAACTGTCGGTCATGCTTGACCAGAAAAGCGATAAACGCTAAAAAAAAAAGTTTAAAAACAAAAAAAATCTAATGCTATGCTTCTATGCATCTTTTACTGATATCCATTATATGAATAAAAAAAAGATAAAACATTAAAAGCTACAGAACGACCAGACAGAGTATTTTTAAGTTTAAAAAGATGTTTAAAAACAGGGTTCTAGAATCTTATAGTCAAATTTTACCTAGAATCTGTTTTCTCTACCATGTAACTCGGCTATTGCAGATTAAGTATTGATTTTCCTACGTTGGCTTAATGTTCTTTTCAGGAACGTTTTTTGTTGATTGTTTTATTTTGTAAACTTTAACCTTTTTTCTTTTCTTTTCGGGATTGGTTTTTGTTGTTGTTTTAAAATTAGGAGTAGGTTGTTCTATAAGCCATTTGGCTTCAAACCTAGCCTTTTCGCTTGTTTACTGTATTTGTAAACATTTCGAAAAAATGCATTCATTTATTCATTCATTCATTCATTCATTCATTCATTCATTCATTCATTCATTCATTGATCACAGTATCTTCCTCCCGTCGAGGAGCTGAGCAGGCAGCGATGAGGCAGTGAGAAGCTCGCTGTGTGTGTGACATGCTGTGTATTAGTTATTAGAGGGAGTGTAACCTCACTGTGTGTGTGACATGCTGTTTATTAGTTATTAGAGGGAGTGTAACCTCGCTGTGTGTGTGACATGCTGTTTATTAGTTATTAGAGGAGTGTAACCTCGCTGTGTGTGTGACATGCTGTGTATTAGTTATTAGAGGGAGTGTAACCTCGCTGTGTGTGTGACATGCTGTTTATTAGTTATTAGAGGAGTGTAACCTCGCTGTGTGTGTGTCATGCTGTGTATTAGTTATTAGAGGGAGAGTAACCTCGCTGTGTGTGTGACATGCTGTGTATTAGTTATTAGAGGGAGTGTAACCTCGCTGTGTGTGTGACATGCTGTGTATTAGTTATTAGAGGAGTGTAACCTCGCTGTGTGTGACATGCTGTTTATTAGTTATTAGAGGGAGTGTAACCTCGCTGTGTGTGACATGCTGTGTATTAGTTATTAGAGGGAGTGTAACCTCGCTGTGTGTGACATGCTGTTTATTAGTTATTAGAGGAGTGTAACCTCGCTGTGTGTGTGACATGCTGTGTATTAGTTATTAGAGGGAGTGTAACCTCGCTGTGTGTGTGACATGCTGTTTATTAGTTATTAGAGGAGTGTAACCTCACTGTGTGTGTGACATGCTGTGTATTAGTTATTAGAGGGAGTGTAACCTCGCTGTGTGTGTGACATGCTGTTTATTAGTTATTAGAGGGAGAGTAACCTCGCTGTGTGTGACATGCTGTGTATTAGTTATTAGAGGGAGTGTAACATCGCTGTGTGTGACATGCTGTTTATTAGTTATTAGAGGGAGAGTAACCTCGCTGTGTGTGTGACATGCTGTTTATTAGTTATTAGAGGGAGTGTAACCTCGCTGTGTGTGTGACATGCTGTTTATTAGTTATTAGAGGAGTGTAACCTCACTGTGTGTGTGACATGCTGTTTATTAGTTATTAGAGGGAGTGTAACCTCGCTGTGTGTGTGACATGCTGTTTATTAGTTATTAGAGGGAGTGTAACCTCGCTGTGTGTGTGACATGCTGTTTATTAGTTATTAGAGGGAGTGTAACCTCGCTGTGTGTGTGACATGCTGTTTATTAGTTATTAGAGGGAGTGTAACCTCGCTGTGTGTGTGACATGCTGTTTATTAGTTATTAGAGGGAGTGTAACCTCGCTGTGTGTGACATGCTGTGTATTAGTTATTAGAGGGAGTGTAACATCGCTGTGTGTGACATGCTGTTTATTAGTTATTAGAGGGAGAGTAACCTCGCTGTGTGTGTGACATGCTGTTTATTAGTTATTAGAGGGAGTGTAACCTCGCTGTGTGTGTGACATGCTGTTTATTAGTTATTAGAGGAGTGTAACCTCACTGTGTGTGTGACATGCTGTTTATTAGTTATTAGAGGGAGTGTAACCTCGCTGTGTGTGTGACATGCTGTTTATTAGTTATTAGAGGGAGTGTAACCTCGCTGTGTGTGTGACATGCTGTTTATTAGTTATTAGAGGGAGTGTAACCTCGCTGTGTGTGTGACATGCTGTTTATTAGTTATTAGAGGAGTGTAACCTCGCTGTGTGTGTGACATGCTGTGTATTAGTTATTAGAGGGAGTGTAACCTCGCTGTGTGTGTGACATGGTGTGTATTAGTTATTAGAGGGAGTGTAAGCTCGCTGTGTGTGTGACATGCTGTTTATTAGTTATTAGAGGAGTGTAACCTCGCTGTGTGTGTGACATGCTGTTTATTAGTTATTAGAGGGAGTGTAACCTTGCTGTGTGTGTGACATGCTGTGTATTAGTTATTAGAGGGAGTGTAACCTCGCTGTGTGTGACATGCTGTTTATTAGTTATTAGAGGGAGTGTAACCTCGCTGTGTGTGTGACATGCTGTGTATTAGTTATTAGAGGGAGTGTAACCTCGCTGTGTGTGTGACATGCTGTTTATTAGTTATTAGAGGGAGTGTAACCTCGCTGTGTGTGTGACATGCTGTGTATTAGTTATTAGAGGGAGTGTAACCTCGCTGTGTGTGACATGCTGTTTATTAGTTATACGCCGTATTCGCTATCGTGTCCCGCTCTGAGCCTTATGAGATATACTATCTCCTATGATACCTAATGTATCTCCCACGAACAAAAAATACATGCACCACACCTGTATGGGGCTCTGCCCCCATGGTGGCACCGCCCATATAGCAGTGACTCTAGTCACCACACATCCTTCCTCTATTTTCGTCCCAGCGTACTTGGATGCGTGCACCGTACGATAACTAGTAGGATGAAAAGATCAGAGTCATAATGTTTGAAAGCTTACCGGAGGTTGCTGGCCCCTGGCATCTTCGACGCATGTTTTCGGCGACACGACGGGCCTGTGTTGATGTTCCTCGTTTGATGACAGCACATCGAGGTTCAGCTGTACAAGACTGGCTGTCGGGCCAGCTTGTACTCAGGTAGGTCCTGTGTCTTCAGGCATGGGTATTAGTGTTAGTAATGCTGGTTTGTTTTTGTTACACAACCATGTTGTGTGTTGGCGCCGGGGGCAGGATGGTTTGGTGAACGTTCTCTGCAGGGAACGGTTTCCAAGCTGTCTTGGGCGTGCTGCTAAAACATCTAATGCTGGGGTGCTCCAGTAGCACACCATGTTACCGCGCTGCGTCGCGGGACTCCGTGCTGCGTCACGGATCTGGTTGACTCCGAGTTCGATTCCCGGACTCGCCGTCATTTGCCGAATGTCTCCCCCTGCTCTCTCTCCCGTTTCACCCTACAACTGTCGGTCATGCTTGACCAGAAAAGCGATAAACGCTAAAAAAAAAAGTTTAAAAACAAAAAAAATCTAATGCTATGCTACATGCTATCGCTAATGCCGCATGCTATTGCTACTGCTAATTGCTATGCTGTTCTAATGTCTCCGCCGTGAGATGTTGTCACTCTCCCTCCTCTTGCCCGGTTCATCAATGAAGGTCAGTCGGTAGCTGTTGTGGGTTTTTTTGCTGAGTCCTATTTACCTTTTTCGGTTAAATGGGTTGACAACAGGGTAGGCCGTGGCTAGGTTGCCTAGCCAGGTATTTTACCTTGTGTTCCGGCGGGGTTTGTTGAACGGTGTTCCAATCTGGGTTGGCGTCGGGTAGTGGGGCTATGGGTCCAGCCGACATGGTAAACATGTTGCGTGTCTGTGCGCAGGCAATTGTTGTTTTGGGTCCCACATCGCCTCGCGCTAAACTGCAGTAGTATAAGGGCAGGGCCGCCTGGGAGAAATGTGAGGCCCTGTGCGTTTTTTAATCGCGAGGCCCCCCACCCCCTGAGGCGGCCCTGTGTAGGGGGCTATTGTTTCGTTTTGTCACTCTGCTATGAGAAGGTCTGTCTTGCTACAGTTTTCTCTCCTCTCAACCATTCATACTGACGGTCAATCGGTATGCTGGGGGAGTAGTGCGGGGGGGGGGCTTTGTTTACCTTTTTTGGTAAATGGGCTAAACTAGGGCTGGTGTCCTGTTGTGAATATTTTGAATGAAGGCGGGACTGGTCCGTCTCCCCTTAACTTTGTGTGTATGGGTTTGCTCATTCTACAGTATTTTGTGGTTTAGCTCTTTTATTCATTTAA